>NC_046371.1:3695800-3968278 GCF_011125445.2 Fundulus heteroclitus | reverse complement strand
AATTTGAGTTGTAAACCTTTTGATTCATCCAACCACCTATCCCATCTGCTTATCATTATCAGAGATCGGGCCGTGGGGGGAACCAGTCCAGGAGAGAGCCCAGGGGGAATCCTGATCCAAACCGCCGCTACTGACTCCTATCGGTGTGGAGAAGCAGCAGCTCTACTCTGATCTCCCCTGGTATAACAGAGCTCCTCACCCTCTCTCTACGGCGGAGCCCAGCCCACCCTCTGGAGGAAGCTCATTTGGCTGCTTGTATCGGCGATCTCTTTCTTCGGTCAGACCCTCGTGACCATAGGTGAGGGTTTGTAACATAGACGGGCCGGTAAAGTGAGAGATTTGCTTTTTTTTGCTCGGCTTATTCTTCACAACAGCAGCGCCAGCATTACTGCATGGGGTGGAGTCATGTGACTACAGACTGTACACGTAGAGCAGCGTCTTAAAAAGGGACATGAGCACAGCCTAGCTATACTTATAAAAGCGACTTTGCTTTTTTTACTTTTAAATACCAAAAATACCGACGTGGGCAAAATGACGTTGGTTATCGCTGTAAATTTCTCCATCGGTAAATTTTCAGTTTATCGCCCAGGCCTAGTCAGGTGTATGGTTCTTGATACTTCTATTTCCCCAGACTCAGTAATTACCACAGGTTTTGGAGCAGTAATGTAAACTCACGTGGGAGGACTTTAGTACAGGTTTGGGAGCTTTTGTATCAGGAAATGGTTGAATGGTTGCACTGCAAAACGGAACTAAACTTCGTTTTTTTTCGTGAAATCAGTGTATTTATCTTTGAATTTGAGCCGGAAAGTAAGATGATCTGCCAATGGAGTAAGATATTTGTAATTAAAACAGAAATAACTCATCGCCATCATCTTATTTAAGTGCAACATATTTAATTATCTTATTTCAGAGGTAAAATACTCTTTCCATTAGCAGATAATCTTACTACCAGCTCAAATCAAGGACAAATACACTAATTTCAGAAAACTTTACCTACTTTTGTTCCCTTTTTGCAGTGTGTATTTGGACCTACATATACACGCTGCATCCAGCATTTGACGCAGGAAGCAACAATATGTCAGTCGGTCACCGGCCTACGCAAATTCTTAATTTTAACACAGTTGACAATAGATCTCCTCAATGAGTATCTCCTTTGTTACATTTCCTCTTATCTATGTTTGCACTCCTCAGTCTTAAGGCCCCCCACATACTTGCATAGACTCCACGTATGACAGGTGCAATGCAGGAGCGAAATTTTTACACTTACACCCCGTACGCGGTGGAAACCCTATAACGTTGTCAGGTGCTCAGCTAGCCTAATCGTCACCTTTTACCATCCGTTACGCCGCTTCGTCTCACTGCAGAAAAGTCCTGGGAATGGGAGAATTTGCACAAGAAATGTAGGCAAACGTAATGCCTTGACTATGAAGGGTAAAACGTCTGCAGACAGTCAGTGGGGAGTCGCACAGTCGCTACGCCTGAGTATGTGGGAGCCTTTACAGACTCCACCCCCCAGATTCAAGCACCTTCAGTCCGCACGGTCGCAAGGTTCTGCGTTGCATGCGGATTATAGGCTAAATTCACACTGCAGGTCCTGATGCACATTCCGATTTTTTGCTATAATCCCTTTTTTTTTTTTTTTTTGCGTGGTTGTTCACACTATTTGAATGCGACTGGCATCAGATTTCTGTCCTGAACGGTTTCAAGACGCCAAAGCGACCTGCATGCGCTGATGACAGCACAATAACAGCGTTGCGTAGTGCAGGGCTGCTCGTCAAGCTAATAACAGCTAGCGTTAGCTTCTGTTGTTCGGGAGGCTAATAGCTGCGCTGATGCACGTTCAACAGCTTTACTGACTTTTCTATGTTGCTCTTAAACATCGGCGTCGTACTGACCGCTAACGGTCGAATTTCAGCGTCATTTTGAACACTTTCAGCGTTAGCGGTCCATCACGCTGAAACGAGCTGCCGAGAACCCTGATACAGGACCTTCGCAGAGACGACAAAATTAGAGTCACTCAGACGACTTCAGTTTTGCTGAAGTTATCAGATGTTTTGTCATATTTGGGACTGAAGCCAGAATCAATCAATGAATTCCAAACCGAATCGTTGCATTGCATCGGCGGACATTTTATCGTATATCAAGGCAAGCATGATGGATATGACATTTTTATTTCTTTTTCAAAAAGTGAATTATCATTATTATAATATAAAATGTTACACTAATCATTTCCCTTAAATCTGGAGTAAAAAGGAGTAAATCTGTAGCATAGGCCTCAAGTTCAGTGAAAGAAATGCCATAATTCATGGCCGTAATAATTCACATACTCTACCACATGAGCACAAACAGTGAATAATTCACTTCTTGCTGATTGTTAAGGAACCGACGTTGGTGTGCATCAGAACAAGAATCCAACAACTTGCAGACCGAGTTGCTGCTACTTTTACATACATACTGCGAAATGCAGATTACTGCGTACAAAATATTAGAAAACCGGATACTGTGTTAATGCATGCAAGTGTGCAACAAAGGCATTTAATTACACACAGTGTGTCTATCAAAGTAGCAACGGCGAATTGCGTGTGCCAACCGTCTCCGAAGCAAAAATCAACGCTCCTACTGTTTAAGATGAAAGAAGCAGATCTGAAAGCGGCTTTTTTTTTTTTTTTTTTTTTTTTGCTACATGCACGGCTGCTTTTTGATTCACAGAAAAGTCACCACTGTTCAGAGAAGTTTAGCTCCATTTGAAACGAGCTCGTCAAACCTGCCTTGGCATGGCCATGCAGAAAATACTTATATATGCAGGAGACTGAAGCAGTGTAGCAGCTATCAAAAAAAAAACACGCTCAAGGTCCAGCAGCTCCAGTCAGGCTTGGTTAGTTTAGTAGCTGGAGGTTTTGTGTGTCTGTGTTTGTGGGTAACAGTGGAAGCCGTAACACTTTTGGCAAAAAGGTTCACATTATGCAACAGTTATAAAGAAGTATCGTACCGTCGCAGTGAGAATCGGGCATGACATAAACAAAACCGGACACAACGGAGAGCAAAACATTTGTTAAGCATTTTTGTGCCAAAGACACAACCCAGCTGAATGTAACAGGCCACGGGTCTCTTTGGCACTGTTGAGGCACAACATCTTAAAGAAATATGCCTGGACGAACTCTCATGATGGCTGTGAAAATGTAATTTTCATGACATCGTCTCAAGACGAGCAGATAATCATCACATAATCTCTAGATAAAAAGGCTTACCGACGTTTTACAAGACACTTTTAAACCATTTTCGCTCTATTTTTCTGCCCCACAGAAAGTACACCTGGCTCAGTCCTGCTTTGCTCCGAAGCTGTTCTAGAAAGTACTCCTGGTCCAGTTTTGTGGGGTTTCTGTGTCTTTTTGTTCCGTCTTCCTAACACCCAGCGGGTCGCAGCCGGAGCCTGGCTTGGCTAAAGCTTTCATGCTACTGAAAGGGAGCGACGCTTTCTACCGTCACTGCTTGCTCTCCCCGCTGGCTGGTCGATGTTTTATCAGCTGAAATGTCAGGATCAACTGAATCTAGCTGTCTTGTTTTGTTTTAATTGGACTCTGTATAATTGAATGTGAATATTTAACTGGATTTTAGGGGGTGCTGGATTGATAGAAAGTGAATTTGGACTTACATTTTTTTTTTACATGCCTGGATGTTGAATTGTTGTTCTTGAATTGGCTCTATACACATAAGTAATCTTAATCGATTTAAAAAAGGCCCAGGATGACTTGTCTTTGTGGTCGTATTATTGCCTGTTATGTCGGGATCATTAAGAGAGTTTTCAGCTCCAGTAGTTAGCCTTTAAAATTTCATCTATTTAAATCTAAAAACAATCAGGGATGGAAAAACAACTTCCTGAATGCAAATCTAAAAAGTCACAGTTTAATACCTGCAATAGCTGAATAAAAATTGTTGACTAATTGTTCATCAGCAATGACCTGTTAATGATTCAAAACTGGTCATTATTATGTTTTAATTATTAATTTTAATAACTCAATTATTAATTTTAATAACTCATTGATTAAAAAGAATATTTCTATTATTTTGACTTCACAGAGAAAACCCGAAACAGCCCAGGATGGTTTGCAGACCAGCCCGACCTGTTCACCGCCTCTGTCTTTGTTTTTCTAAGTCTTTGGCTTGTTTTGATGTTTTAATCTCAGTGAAATAAATTAATGCACCTAATTAACGCATCGATAGAGCTGTGAAGTCCTGGCTGATTTTAGCGGATGGGCAGAAACAGGGCGACGCTTTATGATGAACAGGCTAACTGGGCGGAAACAAGGAGGAGAACACAGGGAAATGTTTAAGGCGGCCCAATTTGTGCTTTCTTTATATTTGTAATTGAGTCAGAAATCTGAACGTGCAGCTGCCTAAATTCCAGAAAACTATCCGTTAATGTTTGAGGCATTTCAAGGATCTCAGTTGTGTCATGACCAGACAATTATAAAAAGGATTTTGCACCTTAACACAACAGACTGTTCAATAATCAAAAATAAAAACAACGATAAACTGCATGGCACAGGAAAATAATTGTTAAATACTGAGATGACAATAACAGCTGCTATACATCCAAACTGTGTCGTTAGATTGCTTCCAGCAGTCTTTGTGGCCTAGGGCGGCGTTTCTCCACTCTGAAGGCCCACTAACCTGCATGTCCTGGTCGTTCCCTATCTGCCCTACACCTGATTTAAATAGATGATGATCTGTAGCACGCTGAGTAAGTGACGCCATCTTTTGAATCAAGGGTGCTGGAGCAGAGACGCACCTAAAACATGAAGGATTGTGGGCCGTGAGGACCAGAGAAACACTGACGGGCAATCATCTGCGTGAGGTTGGAGACTTCATCCACAAGGATGAATTTATTATTGTTGCCATGAATTCTGGACACTTGGGAAATAGTATTCAACAAATATGTGCAATATTAATACTCCACATTATATTATAACAACTATATTACCTATAGAACTACAGTATATAACTTTAATCATATTTTCTTGTGATACACCATCCAACCCATTGGGGGTGGTTGGTTTCGGCTGCTTGGTGCAATACTTTCGGTTGCCACCAGAGCGGCGGCGGAGTGCGACGCACGCAGCCGCTGAGCCACAGCCAAGAGCGGCATAATAAATTACGTGGATTGCTTCCAACGAGGCCACTCCACGCTCAAACCCTCTGACGCTTAACGCCACGGATTAGCTACCACCGCTGGTACCAGGCGGGCCAAAGCAGCAGAACCCACACAATATCAGGTTCAACATGGTCTCAAGGTCCGTTGCGTGTAACATGGAGCACAAGAGGAACGTAATTAATTAATGTTCTCTCAGCCTTTGCTCATTTTCAGACTTTTGGGGCAGTTTTCTTAAGGAAACGTCCATCTCAGGTTGACCAGAACCTGGTGGACTTCTCAAAGCCACCAGGTTCTGATCCATAAACACTTGTTGGTAAATTAGATGCTGAGCTCTGGGAATACGCATTTGGCACAACTGCTTTCTCACCAAACACTCTTACTCTAACGCTATGCAAGTTATTTGCAGTTGATTTAGAAGACAACACGTTATTGACAAAGAGATGTTAACAACAAACTGAGGCAAAGTTACAGTGCCGTGAAAAAAGTACCCCCCCTTTCCTTTTACATGTTTTGTTTTTGCTTTTTGTCGCACATTAAATGGTTCAGATCATCAAATTTCAATATCAGACAAAGATATAGTAAAAGTAAATAAAGAAAAAGCAGTTTTTAAATTAATCAGCATTAATCAATGGGGATAAAACTATTCAAACCCACCTGGCCCAATGTGAAAATAACACTGCCCCCTTGCTTACTCAGAAATTGTTATTAACCAAGTTATTTTGGATCAATTTCACCAGTTAAAGCCAGGGAGGCTTTTCCTGCCAAATTATTCCCTAAATAGAATCTGTCTGGCAACAGGAAGCAGGTTAAAAGAGCTCAAAAAGTAAGAACCAAGACCAGAACCAACGTTGACCTGAAAGAAGACAAAGGTCCGTCTCACATTTACTAAAAAAAATTATCCTCACTTTTCTGTGAACTGATGAGGAGGAATGTTTTAGCAGGCGTGTCGTTTTACACCAGGTTGTGAAACTGACTACGTTTCAGAGACGTAACGTCATAATGACAATCAAACATGGTGGTGGTGTGACGCTCTGTGGACCCGGACTAATTGTCTAAACTTGATGGAACAACGAGTTCGGTTCTCTGCCATCAAAGTCTGACGGAGAATGTCCGGCCGTCAGTTTGGGACCTTTAGCTCAAGGGCACTTGGGTTCTGCAGCAGGACAACAACCCGAACAACGCCAGTAAGTGGACCTCTGAGTGACTCAAAAACTGAATATTGAAGGCTTCAGGGTTGCCTAGTCAGACTGGATTTAAAACAGTGATGAAATGCTGTGGCAGGACCTTAAGCAGGTTGTTCATGCTTAAAAAAATCCCTCAATGTGGCTGAATTAACTCTATTCTGCAAAAAAAATTAAGGAACAAAATTCCCCAACAACTGGATGCAACTGATTACTTTCACATTAGGTCAGGTTAGTTTGGATATCTTATATTAAATTAAATTCAATATATAATATTTAATAATGGAAATCAGAATTGTATTTGCTTCAAAACAAATATCTGATATTAAAATTAGTTTGATGATCAGATACGTTTAAGTGTAGTTAAAAAAAAGTTAGAAATTGGTAAAGGGCAAATATTTTTACCAGCACTTTACAGTGAGTTATGTAAATATGGTTCAGGCTCCAGTGCCCTGCACATGGAAACTTTTAACAGTACTTTATAAGTGATATAGATTGTTTTTGTATAACTCCTTGTCTAAAAAATAAAATCCAAACTAATCTTTCAGTGTTTGCACCTATAGTTTCAGGCCAACGTCCCTCTGCAGATTTCACTTCCTGTCAGACTGAAAACAATAAGAAAAGAGCACAGGGAAGATAAGTAGCACCTAGATAGTAATCAGCAGCTGCTGCTAATGTTCACAGATGCTAGAGGCATTATGAATGCGTCACTGTAATACAAGATATAACTGTTTCAGAACATTTGACATGATCCGTACGAGATGAGGTGGACCAGGCGTCAACATGCTGACTCCTCAAAAACTAGCATTTCCATGACGCTCGAGAGAGAGAGAAAGAATAAATAGATATAGTAACAATTGAACAGTACAATACAAGGTCATGAACATATTGAAAAATAACTCATGCACGACACATTTATAGGGATGCTGTACACACAACAGGGTTCCTCCACATTGTTCAAGTCAAAAGTACAGCTCTACAGAATAAAATGTGCAGAGCTCTCTGTCCTTTTGTCCCACTTTCTTCAAATACCAAGATTCTCATTGAATTTATGGTCAGGCTTTAAATGTGGAATGTGAAAAAAATAACCACACAGATGGGAAGGAAAACGGGAAGAAAAGAGGGACGATAGAAAAGAAGAAAGGTGGCACGGACAGAAAAAAGGTGGGCAGGTCAGTCCGTCATTGGGTAGGATGGTAGGTTGGTGGGTCGTTGAGTAGATGAGGGGGTAGGTCGGTCTGTCGGTAGGTAGGCTGGTGGGTTGGTTGATAGGAAGGTAGGTAGGTTGGTGAGAAGGTCGTTCGGTCAGTGGGTATGTAGGTGGGTAGGTCAGTCATTAGTAAGGCGGGTCATTGACTAGGTAGGTGGGTAGGTCGGTCATTCAGTAGCTTGGTAGGTAAGTGGGTCGTTGGGTAGGTAGGTGGCTAAGTCAATCAATGGATAGGTTGGTAGGTCGGTCGTAGGTAGGTTGGTCCATAGGTATATAGGTGAGTAATTTAGTCAGTAGGTAAACGAGTCGTTGGGTAGGTAGGTGGGTTGTTTGGTAGGTATATGGGTAGGTCGGCGGGCCGCTAAGTAGCTAGCTGGGTAGGTTGGTTGCCGGTTAGGAGAATTGGTAAGCAGCTGGGTAGGTTGGTTTTAGGTAGGTATGTCCATATGTAGTTAGGTCAGTCAGTAGTTAAGTGGGAAGGTCGTTCGGTCATTGGGTATTTGGGTAGGTAGGTGGGTAGACAGGTCGGCAGGTATGTGGATTGTTGGGTAGGTAGGTGGCTTTGAATGTGTGAATCTTTGGATAGGTCAGTGGTTCACTAAGTAGCTAGGTGGGTAGGTCGGTCAGTGGGTAGGAGACTTGGTAGTTAGGCAGGTTGGTAGTACGTAAGTGGGTAGGTCAGTCGTAGGTAGTTCCATAGGTAGTTAGGAGGGTAGGTCAGTCAGTAGGTAAGCGGGCAAGTTGGTTGGTGGGAAGGTCGTTCAGTCACTGAGTCTTTGGGTAGGTAGGTGGGGAGATCAGTCAATATTAAGGTGGGTCATTAAGTAGGTAGATGGGTCATTGGGTATGTGGTTGTTTGGTAGGTATGAGGCTTTAAATCTTTTGAAACTTTGAATCTGTGGGTAGGTCGGTCGGTAGGTTGGTTGTATGTGGATGGGTAGGTCAGTTGTAGGTAGGTCCATAGCTAGTTAGGTGAGTAGTCAGTCAGTAGGTATGTAGGTGGGTTGTTTGATAGGTATGTGGGTAGGTCGGCGGGTCGCTAAGTGGCTAGGTGGGTAGGTAGGTTGGTGGGTAGGAGAGTAGGTGGTTAGGTTGGTTGGTTGGTGGGAAGGTTGTTCGGGCACTGGGTATTCAGGTAGGTAGGTGGGTCAGTATTAAGGTGAGTCATTGTGTAGGTAGGTGGGTAGATTGGTCGTTGAGTAAGTAGGTAAGCAAGTCGGTCAATTGTTAGGTAAGTAGGTAGGTAGATGGGTGGGTAGGTGGTCAGTTGGGTGGGTAGGCAGGAAGGTAGGTGGTTAAATGGGAGGATAGGTGGATAAGTAGTTAGGTCAGTCGATAATATAGGTCTATAGATAGGTAGATAGAAAGGACGGATGGTGGGTAAATGGATGGTTGGACAGATGGAAAACGTAATTTTTTTTAGTTAAGTGATTGGAAATAGATTTTTTCATTCTTAGATATTCTTCATGGATTTCCTTTTCCATTTGGTAAAAAACAAAATTCTAAACATTTCCAGACAACGTGGGAACCCTGACAAAAATCGCAGTGACCAATAAAAAAAAAAATGCCACGTGTGACCGTTTCAGTAATAAAAAACAAAAAAAAAACTGATTTGATAGTTTCTCAAAGAGACTAGTCTTACATTCAAAGGAAATGCCTTGATGGTAGATTACAGTTTTAATGCTAACGCCTATTAACAAAAGAAATTAAATTCATTAGTGCATAAAATTTGGACTGCACTATTGAATCGACAAAAACAAAGTTCATTAAGAGCGAAACGCTCACACTGGTGTGGCCCCATGACCGATGCAGGAAGTGTCATGGTTATTAAGAGATAAATTACATTTGCACCAGTTGCGGTTCAAAATGCAGAAAAAACACGTGAAATCATCAGTCCATCCATGCTGCTTTCCCACTGTGGACGCAAAGCCAAGACCGAGATGATGGCACAAGTTGTTTGGCAGGACGTGTCCTTCGATAAAACCTCCTCCTTCTTGTTTGTCTTTGTATTAAAGTGCAAGGTGTGTGTGTTTTTTTTCCTCCTCCTCTGTCCTGCTCACACCTTTCCACGGAAACATGTCTTCCAGATTCAACCAGGACAAACGGATCTGCATTCACCCACATTTGAAGGAAAGCTGTAAGAAGCCGAGACACACGCTCTCTCAGTCAGTCCGTCAAGCCTGCTCTGTGCCAACAGCCGAGTCGTCCAGGTCGACCCGTGGGACTCTTGTCTAAGGAAGCGTCAGGCAGTGGTGTTGCCGTTAAGAGATGATGTGGCACAGGGGGTGGTGGTTTATAACTGGGCTCGGGCTGGGCCAGGCCAGAAGGTTCCCAACAGGACGTAGAGAGCGGAGGGCCTGGCTCATCTTTGGTCCCATAAAGCACTTGGTTTATGTCAAGCTGAATCTCTGCACTCCCAACGGGAGGGGGACGGGAGGACATGGGGGGGGACAGGATCAGGAGCCCCCGGCTGCTAAGCTACGACTGGAGAAATGTGCGGCACAGGCAGAAACGTTTTTTTTTCAAGCCATGCAGTTTTAGATCGTCCAGAGCAACCGGCGGCGAGCGTTTCCAGGGAGCACAGGAAGGTAAAAAAGTGACGGGAGGCGAGACGTCACACAGGAGCGCGCACGCAGCACGTCGCAGAAGAAGCTCTTGGTGGAGGGAGGAAGTAGCTGCTGTTGGCTTTTCTTTGTAAGGTTCAGGCTGAGGCATGCTCTCTGAAGCAGCGGCAACCTGCCGAGGAGCTGAGGTGTCTGGGTGGGGGCTTAAGCACTGACAGGAGAGAGGAAACACGGGGGGGAGGAGGTGACACGTCAGACAAAAAGCAGGCTGTAAATCAGACTGTGCTGACACTGAGAACAGTTCTAACAGAACCCCCCCCCCCACCCCTCCCCTCCCTGTCTCCTTAAACAGGAGAGGCCGACTCAGCCTTAAGGCGTTGCAGAGCCCTTGGAAAGATTGGCACATGCATGGAGAGTGCAGAAATGTATGCATATGTGTTATATCTCTACATGTAGGTTATGCATGAATAAAATAAAATAAAAATTAGTCCAAACTCAGTTTGTAGGATTGGGTCAGAACAACAAATCAGTTGCTTGTTTTTCAAGATTCTGGATTCAAATCCTACAGAGAGGTTACCTGACAAACCAGATGAATTTTGTTCCGCTTAGCTCCGCCTAGCTTCACTCACATCCATCTGGGACATCTTCCATAGAGAGTGATTTCTTCAACCAATTTTATTGTCCAGCCAATCAGGACGCAGGGCTGGAGTTTCATAGATGTGACGTAGTGGAGAAGCGACCGTGAGACTGTTTTGATTCAGACAACAATGGCGGCTCACATCGAGGAAGCAAGCGTTAACATTGATGCTGCTATTTCTTCCGTGTTGTCCAATCTACCTAATATTGTTTCATTAAAAGAACATCAGAGAACGGCTCTGAAGGCTTTTGTTGGCTGTTCCGTTTTGTTTTTTCCTGCGTCGCTCTCATCAGCGTCACGGGTTGGCTTCGGTGTGAGTGGTTGAAATAGCACGTCGATAAAGATGACAGACAAGTGGCTTATCCAATCACATGCAAGGATTTTTGATAAGGCCCAGCCTTCTGAAACGCCATTCCCATGGATCTGTTCCACATGGATGAGTGGAGCTAGGCGGAGCGAAATACATTTGGCTAGGGTCAGGTTAACAGAGAGGCCCGCTTTCAGGTAATATTTTGACGATAAATAACGTCCAATTCTAAGAGGAATTTGTTAAAGGATAACTCATGAAAAGTTCAATTGTCATTTATGGCACCTTTTACCTACATGTAGGGATGCAGGCATGTGAACCCCCCCCCCCTCCTCCCAAAAAAACAAAAAAACAAAAAGTCTGAATAGCAAAATAAAAACCAGTTAAAGAAAGTGAGCCAAAAAAAAGAAGAAGGACACAGTGAGCTCAGAAAGATCGGTGAATGTCCCAAGATCCCCATGGCGTTAACGAGCTCGTCAAATGTTGTTGAGCGTGGTGGAGGTGAAGAGGCGCACAGTGAGCGTGCCCGGGATGTCGTTGTCCTGCCGGCTGCCTTTGTCGCGGAGGTGAAGCGTGTGCTGCTCCTGCCGCTCGTTGGGCTCGCTGAACAGGATCACCTGTCCCAGGAAGGTGTCCATGATCATGTTCTTGTTGTAGATCTGAGCGCCGCTCGGGGAGAGGCGGGGGTAGGGGTGGGGGTGGGGGTTGAGCGCAAACGTGGAAAAAAACGGAAAAGGAATGGGAAGAGAGAGAAAAGAGAGAAGGAAATGAGCACAGGAGAAAAATCCGACGGAGGAAAGAGCAGGGAACGAGACGTAAACATGGGTGAGGGCAGCAGAGAAAAGTCAGAGTTACAGCAGCCGGCAAACAAAGGCGTAGTCCCAGAGGCTTTGCAAATGTCGTCATGTTACAGCCGCACTTCAGTTCATTTTAATGGGACTGTAACTCTCAGACCAACACACTGTGGTGCACAATTTTCCAGTGGAACAAAAAGGATGCACGGCTTTCACATTTATTTTATTAATAGAAACCCAAACGTTGTGTGGAAGCACCTTTCACTGCAGCTATAGCTGCGAGTCATCATGTCTCTGCCAGCCTCCCACCTCTAGAGATGAATGCCCCCCCCCATCGCTTTTCACACTGCAAAAACAGAACTAAAAATAAGTAAAAAATGTCTTGAAATGAGTGTATTTGTCTTTGATTGGAGCAGGGTAGCAGATTATTTGCCAATGGAAAGAGTCATTTTACCCCTCAAATAAGATAATTAGATAAACTGCACTTAAAATATGAAGAACTGATCTCCATTAACTTATTTCAAGTGCAAAAATCTTATTCCATTGGCAGGTTATCTTATTTACATACTCAAATAAAGTACAAATATACTCATTTCAAGAAAATTGTAACTTATCTTTAGCTAAGTTTAGTTTGTTTTTGCAGTGCAAGCACTGCCGCAGATCTCAATTAGGTTTAGGTCTGGGCTTTGACTGGGCCATTTTATTTGATCAGAGCCACTCTTTTGTCGCTCAATCTATATTTACACTGCAAAAAGGGAACTAAAAGTAAAAAAAAAATCTTGAAATTTGTGTATTTGTTCTTGATTTGAGCAGGTAAACAAGATTATCTGCCAATCGAATAGGATCTTCACACTAAAACAGGAAGAACTTATCCTCATCATCTTATTTCAAGTGCAGTATATTTAATCATCTTATTTTAGGGGTCAAAATACTCATTCCATTGCCAGATAATCTTATTTACCTGCTCAAATCAAGGAACATACATTTATTTCAAGAAAGGTTGACTCGCTTTTAATTGTTTTTTTTTTTAAGAACCGCTGCTTTAGGACCTCCACTGCAAAAAAAGAACTAAAAGTAAGTAAAATTTTCATGAAATCAGTGTGTTTCTCCTAGATTGGAGCAGATAAATACGATTATCTGCCAATGGGATGATTATTTTGACCCCTAAAATGAGATAATTAGATAAACTGCATCTGAAATAAAGATGATGGCAGTGAGTTGTTCCTATTTTAAGTGCAAAAATCTTACTCCACTGGCAGATCATCTTATTTACCTCGTTTCAAGAAAATTTTACCTACTTTTAGTTCCTTTTTTGCTGTGTGCCTCTCAGTCTGAAACCTTTTTCAGGTTTTTTTCCAGGTTGGTCCAGTTTTTAACTCTGTGTTGGTTGGTTGGCTTAATAACATAACACTCTCTAATCTCACTTCTCCATTTCAAATCACAACTCATCTATTTAAGACTGCCTATTCTCTTTAATTATCAATTTCCCTGTCCCAGCCTCTGTATTTTTTAAATGTTTTTTTTGTTTTGATTCTGTTTCTGACATTCTGTTTTTTATCCTTTTGTACGGTGACCTTGAGTGTCCAGAAAGGTGCTTTTCAATAAAATGTATTATTATTATTATTATTATTATTATTATTATTAATCTATATGAAGTTTGTGGAGGCAACGAGACAAAACGTGAATCGGTTTAAGGGATGTTAATATTTTTGCATTCAGGTGCTTTGCCAAAGATTCACTTTACGCTTTTTAATCTTTTACCACTGTTAAAATTTCACGGCCCATATTAGGTATAAATGCAATAATAAATTACTACTGAAAAAAAAATCCCTGTACATGTACCGCCTGATGTTCGGGAGCTAATCGATTGGCTATGGATGCTGTGCAAATTTCCCTTGGAGTGTTTTTTTTTTTTTTTTTTGTGTTACATAATCTCACGGAGAGCGAGAGATGATGGAGGGAAGGAGGGCTGAACAGGAAAGAGAGAAACATTCGTCTAAAGTTTGAAACGTGCTGTGAAAGTGCCTGGAGCTACAAATGTTTAAATCAGTTTTAACTGTTTTTCACTTTTAAAAAATTATGCTGTATTTCACCATAACTAGAAAGAGAAATAGGATTTACTTTATCTTTTTATTAAATCCTCAATCTGACCAACCCCCTAATAGATTGCCCTGTATTTAGTTTTTTTTTTCTTCTTTTCAATAGTTTTTGCTTTTTTTGGGTCATATTTAAATGCTTCAAGTCATCAAATAAATTTTTATATCAGACAAAGATAACCTGAGTATAAAAATCTGTTTATTAGGGATGTTTTGATCTATTAATGGGAAAGAGCTGTGAAATCCAGCCAAGCCCTTTAGCAACAAGCCACAAAATTCCTGTGAGACCTGGAAATAAAAACTAAAAACCACTAAAACAGAACCCACCTGACGACGTGAAGTAGGCTAAAAGATCTAATAGTTTTGATATCTTTATTTGTTGAGAGGGAAACAAAGCCATTTTCTAGACCTTTGAGAGAACCACAGAGAGAACTTCTTCACTAACGGAGAAAACATGAAACAGGAGAGGCTGACCGACCAAAATACCTCCAACAAGCATCAACAACTCATCCAGAAGAACCCAGAACAAAATCTAAGGGTCTTCAGGCCTCACTGCCTCAGTTAAAGCAGCAATGCATGATTTTTTTACCACCAGGCAGGGGCTTAAACACTGTCTGTAGACCAAAACAAGACGTGTATCAAGCCACGCCTCTCTCGCTCGCCTCGCTCGCTCCAGCTGCAACCCGGCACCCATTTCCGCTTCTCACCTTTCCAGTCGTTTGCGGACATTTGCCAAAGACGCTGACGGCCTAATTTCAGTGTCATTTTGACAACTTTACGCTGAAATGGCATTTGAACTTGGAGGCTTGTTATCCTAATTTACCCTCCCAGGTATGTTCCACGTTATTCAGACGATTGTGGATGCAGCTGTATGATTTAATGAAATGGCTTACCAGATGAAATGTCAGTTTGTAGTCTTGGATTGTGTGAGATAAATTTCTAAATAAATGCGACTTATATATGTTTTTTCCCCTCTATATGATTCTTTTTGACTGGTGCGACTTATATTCCGGAGCGACTTATATTCTGAAAAATACGGTAAATCATAACTTTATAATGCTGTTAGCAGGAGAACATTTTGATCTGCTGGGTTACTCTCCGCCATGTTGCTCAGCCCCTTGTTTGTGTTCCTCGGATTTGTCTGCCTTGCCTTCCCTCGTCGGACTTCTACCAAGCTTTTGTTTCCTGGACCTGGACTCAGTACCGACGCTAACGAGCCCCGCCTTTCCCTTGGATGTTCCTGATGATCTCCGATCCTCCGTGCATGACCTGAGCCTGTCCCCTGGGCTCTGATTCAGCCTCTGCAGCCAGGAAGCCAGCTTCCCTCCCTGCCTGCTTTCCTGTTTGCTCCTGCAGAGAACCTCTGACTGGCACCAGCACACATTTAATCAAACCCCTTAAAATTATAACGTTTATTTTACCATTTTTTCCTCAGTGTATATCAATACGGATGCTATCACAGAAACTGCATTGGATGAATATCAAAACTGTTCAATAAAGGGGAAAAAAATCATATTTTGATCATTTTCCAGCTCTCCGTCATCACTTAATAAAGTTAAATGTCATTAAACGTTGGTGCCGTCCTCTTTGGGATGAGTGAAACCTTTCAGCCCATATTTATTCAGCAACAGTTTGCTGGGAATGGGACTGAAATGGCCTGCGGACCGTCCTGCTACTTTTCTGCAGCATCGTTACGAAGCGGCCGTGTTTAAGCCCTACGTTAGTGCAGAGGCTGCAGAGGGACCGCTCACCTCGATGTGGATGGCTTCCTTGGGCTTTTTGCGGTAAAACAGGCCTTTAATGTCGAAGTTTGGGCAACGTGAGTCTTTCTGAACCGGGGAACGAACCCTCTCTCCTTCACAGGTGATTATCACATAGGAATCCACGGCTGCAAGAAGAAGAAGAAGAAAAAAGTCAGAAAAATACATAAATAATTGGATAAAAGTCTAATGAAGATCTATTATGTCTTTTACTATGTTTTTTGTTGTTAACATTAATACACAAATCCTTTTCTTATACCAAAAATGTTTATCTTTCACCAGATCATGGCATGACAATTATTCATCTATAGCTGTCTGAGAGACTAGTTTTATTACATTGTCATTATTAACAAATAACTAGGAAAATAATTTCCAATGCAATTAAAAATGTAAAAAATAAAATAAAAAATCTGATCATCTTTATTTGTCATTAAATCTTTGTTTCCTGAGGGATGGGATAAACGCAGAGGACACATTTCACTGGGCGTCGCACAGGAAGCCTTTTGGTGCTTAACATTCGTGGGATTCAAACCGGGGAACTTGCAGCCTCTCCATGAAGCAAGCGCCCTGCTCTCTAACCACTAGGCCACCACTCCCTGGCATTAAACATGAAACGTGCACAATACACTTAAAATGCACCAATCAGAGGTTGGAATGAGCCCATGTTCCTGTTTGATTGGTCAAATACCGAAAAAGCAGATTTTTCCCCCCCTTAATTTATCAGACGCATCACAACTGAGAACTTCCACGGCTTTCAGTCTGGAAATGCAACAACCTTTTGCTCATTTCAGAGTTCAGTTAAATCAGATAAAGGCATGTCCTTTGGTCCATAGATGAGATTGTCTTCTAAGCCTTTTCTTTTAGAGAAACGCACTCCTTCCCCGTGGCATCATGCAGCCACCGCTTTGCTTCCCAGTAGGGACGGTGTTTGTCAGTGTGATGAGCAGCGGCTGTTTTTCAGGACAAAGAGTTTTATTTTGGATTAAATCGTCCCTCTGTGATCCCAGTGAAGCCATCCCTAGACGGCTACCTCCAGGGGAACAGAGCTCCATATGACAGAGATCAGACCGTCGGTTTCCTGAACATTAACCTCCAGTCACCAGCTCTCAGTCCAGCGAAGCAACTCCAGGATGTGATGGAACAGGAGATTCATGCCACGGATGTGCAGCCGACAGATCTGCTGTCAAGTCGAGACGGACCAGAATCTCTGAGGATTGTTTCTGAAACCTTTCTGCATCACTGACATGAAGAGCTATGACAGCGTTGAAGGCAAACTAAGTTCAACTTAGTATTAATACAATTATTGATTAAAAAAGTGGTCTGTAAGTGTGTTTTAACTTGATAAATGTGATGTTTTATTAATTTTTTTAAGCTTATTAACAACCGTGATAGAAAACGTAACAAATCCAAACACTTTGAATGAGACATTTCAGCTCTTATTGTGCCATTAAAACTGATTAACTGAGAAAATAATTACATTTGCACATCTGATCCTCTACAGTCAATCCGCCTTTATTTATAACAGACTTGGAAAAAGCTTTATAGAGAACATGAAGAGACAAAGGAGAATTATTCAGCACCTCCTCTTGGTCATCGTGACGACTTCACAGTAACAACAGGGAGGATCCTCTCCCTTAGAAATGCTCAGTTAGGGCTAAAAAATACCGGGTAAGAGGGTGAAATGAGATTCAGCCTGAGTGTGGCTGGATTGTTGTTGCAACAATTTTGTTTTTTTCCTTAAAATGTTGACAAATTATTCGTGTTTGACTGAACTGAAACGACCTGGACTATATGTGACTGAAGGGAGCAAATAACGTTCATTAACTCCTTTACATAAACTGCAGATTTCTAGAGTGGAGTGGGTTTTAATTAAAAGGTTTATTAAAGCTACAACTAGGCCCAGGATGTACTGATTAGACCAATCAAAAGAAACACAGTAAAACGTCCACCAGGGGGCGCTGTGGTGCCATTTACCCTTTATCTTGAACTCTTTAGTTTGCTGACACGATGCATGTCTAAGATGAACATTCAGATGTAAAAGGACTCAGAGGTCTTACCTCCGTTGGTGTCCTGTCCCTGCAGTCCGTCAGCGCTCACCACATGAACCTGAGTGACCAGCTGAGGGTAGCCACACATCCCTGTCCAACAAGTCTGAGGAGGCTCGTCCAGAGTCAGCTCTCTGCAGAGAGAGAAGACGTGTATGAGCATCGATAGATAAACACCGAGATAATTCATCCTGACCGAGTCTTTCTGTAGCGGCCTCCCAACGCAGCAAAGAAAATAAAAAACAGTTTCAGTTCAGGCAAAACAAGCAGGAATTTCAAGGCCACGTGGTTTAATTTATTAAAAGTGCAAGAAAGAAAATCAAAACATTAAAATCAAAGCTGCTTTCATCAGATAGGTTATCTGAAGATGGACATTATGCTTTATTATCTTTAGAGAAGACGCTTTCTCTTTAAGCCTTTTCCAAGCAAGCCATCATTGTTTTGTCTTTTACCAATTGTCCTGTCAGGATCGTTAAGGCCTAACAGAGCACTTCGGTCTCAGACTGCAGGTCTGCTGGTGGTTCCTAGAGTCTCTAAAAGTAGAATGGGAGGCAGATCCTTTAGCTATCAGGCTCCTCTCCTGTGGAACCAACTCCCAGTTTTGGTCCGTGAGGCAGACACCCCGTCTACTTTTAAGACTAATCTTAAAACTTTCCTTTGTGACAAAGCTTCTAGTCAGAGTGGCTCATGTTACCCTGAACTACCTCTATAGTTATGCTGCTATAGGCTTAGGCTGCTGGAGGACATCAGGGTCTATTTCTCTCTCTGCTGAGTTCTCCTACTGCTCTCCAATCTGTATTGTTTGTTGTTATTTCAGCTTTTAACTTTTTGTTCTCTGTCATTTTTCTCTTCATAGAAGGTACACCTGGTCTGGCGTTCTGTTAGCTGTGACATCATCTGGGGAGGCAGATCATTCTCTATTACCATCTAACATAGAAAGTACTCCTGGGTCAATGTGAGCTTCTGTGCTTTCTGTGTCTCTGCTCTGTCTTCTCTAACATAGAAAGTACTCCTGGGTCAATGTGAGCTTCTGAGCTTTCTGTGTCTCTGCTCTGTCTTCTCTAACATAGAAAGTACTCCTGGGTCAATGTGAGCTTCTGAGCTTTCTGTGTCTCTGCTCTGTCTTCTCTAAGCCCCAGTGGGTGGAGGCAGATGAGCGTTCACACTGAGCCTGGTTCTGGTTCTGCTGGAGGTTCTCCTCCCTGTTAAAGGGGAGTTTTCCTCTCCACTGTCGCTTCATGCATGCTCAGTATGAGGGATTGCTGCAAAGCCATCAACAATGCAGACGACTGTCCACTGTGGCTCTACGCTCTTTCAGGAGGAGTGAATGCTGCTTGGAGAGACTTGATGCAACCTGCTGGGTTTCCTTAGAGAGGAAACTTTCTCACCAACCTGGAGGATCTGATGGAGTCTGACTTTGGAAAGAGCCTTGAGATGATGTGTTGTGAATTGCTGCTATATAAATTAAATTTAACTGAATTAAAATGCAAACTGGGGTTTGTAGCTCGTCAGTTTTCTTTAAGAGTGTCTAAGCATTAGCAGCTATTTTAAATGTTTTCCACTTAAATATATTACTCTGTAAAACAATGGACTTTAAACAATTTGAGAATGTTTTTATTTATCCATTCCCAGATTACTGGGCAGCAACAGTTGCTTCTCGAAGGTAACTGGGGATGTTTTAATCTTCACTAATGTGACAACAAACCCCTGTATTCAACAAAAAGAAACACCAAAACTCCTGATTATGATCAATTAATTAAGCATTGGCAGTATCTGGCTGCTGCTTTCCCTCTTAAACCCCACTGAAGCTCTAAGGGTGGAGTTAGTTTTCCCACAGATTTGCTATTTTCCCTTCAATGTTGAGTATTTTACACTCTTGAGGTTAGATTTAATTTATTATAGAACCTGGTTCTATAATATTTTCTGGAACGTTCTGAAAGAGGGTGAATTACAGTCTTTTTTTAAAAAGCTCTACTGGTCACCACTCATCTCATAATTACTTGCAGTCTGAAGGCACATCAGTGAAGACCCGGAGCAGAAACTCTCCCTGCTGCCCGGGGTCAAAGGTTGTGGGGATGATGACGTATCGACCTTCCTTCAGCTCCTTCCTGAGGAAGACGCAGCGCGAGTTGATGTAGATGGAGCCTGCTACTTTCTGCTGGGCTGTGTGCATACGGTACTTCCGATTTAGCTCCACCTGCAGAACGAGAAAGTGTTGCTGCAGAAGTCTGTCAACCCAGAAACAAAAAACAACAACTTGTGCGCTTTTACTGGTTTTACCCGGTGAATGTCGAAGCCTATAGCAAGGTTCTCTCCTTTGCCTTCTTTGGGCGTGGCTCGCTTCTCTTTTTGCTGGAGGCAGATCAGCACCTCATCCTCCACCTTCTTCACATCAAATACATACTGGTGGGGAGCAGACGGACTCCATTATTACCTGGGGACTAGGGCTGAACAATTAATCGCATTTTCAATATAATCGTGATTTAAAATAACGCAGTTTCCAAATCGCAGAGGTCTGCAATTTTTGGCTATGTAACAATTAGGGAATTAGACGCGTCCATTAGGTGTCGGTAAAATGTTTAAAGTGGGTTTGCCTCCACATGGAAGGGAAGACAGTTGCAGCAGTGAGATAATCTAATTTTATTACTTGTTTTAGAGTTTGTATAATCATTCAAAGCATTAAGTACAGGTCAATCAGTTTAATACATAGACTTGCTTGTTGGTTGGACTTTGCACTTTATGTTCAACGAAGATTGATGTCCAATTAAATTAAAAGCTGTTCTTTTGAATAATATTCTGATCAATAGAAACATTAAAAGTTCATATTTAAAATAGCCCTTGTTTTCAAACGTCTTTATTTAGAGGCCATTTTTGTTGCTTGTAGTTAATGCAGAGAAAAGTCAAAATTGCAATTTTGATTGAAATATATTGTAGGCAGAACGCAATAATTTCTGCTCCGAGTTTAGATGCTGCGGGTCTTTTAGTAACTAATCCACATGATTTGTTGTTTGTATATATTTTGAAACACATGATAAATTAAACTGGGGGAAAAAAATCGCATTAAATCACAATATTAAGAAAAAAAATTGCAATTAGATTATTTTACAAAATCGTTCAGCCCTACTGGGGACGCATCCTTTAACAGCAGAAGCACGCGGACCGACCTGAGGGTTCTGCAGGAAGGTGGTTTTGTGATTGATGCAGCCTCCGGATCGGTTGCGAAGGGGATCCTGGCGGTGGGTCCAGGAGCCCCTCATCACCTCCTCCTCCCAGGTCTTGTGGATGCTCAGGTAGGAGGTGTTGATGAGGCGGCAGAGGATCAGGTCGGTGAAGTACTGGCAGAAGTCGTCGAAGTTCATCCTGCAGGAGGACAGGCGAAGAGGAAAATATAGACGGAAGGGAGAAGAAACCAGCTGGAGGAAAAAAGGAAGTTCTTAAATAGGTTCAAAATGAGAGGAAATCAGAGCAAAGAGGAACATTAAAAGGTTACAGAGAGCCTTTTTCTGTTTCTACCCTTTTTCCCCTTTCTAAAGGTTTTAGATTTAAAACAAATAAATACAAAAAGCTTTTTTAAAAGAGTGATTTAATTGGTTAAATAAGAAAATCAACCCTACTTTAAAATGTAGTCATCCCACTTGTTAAGTAATGAATTAACTGTGATTAAGTGTGTTAATATGTTTGAATTTCATGAGCTACAGCCTGATTTAAAAAACATTCTGCTTACACAACAATCTCTATTCAACAACCAGACGATCTAAAGGGCAGTTTTCTAGTGATCCTTGCTTTTTATTGCTATAGTTCTTGAAAGTTCTCAAATTTTAAAACATTTAGAAATGCAACTGTGTTCTTTGGGGGGACTTTGAAAAAAGGTTTGTACAAAAATCCTCCTGTATCACAGTTTTGCTGTCTAAGCTTCACAAAAAACAGTTTAAAAGCTTTAAATCACAAAACATTGTCTGGAAAGGCGAGGATCCGCCCACCCGTCGAGATCCAGAGAAAAATAAGCCCAAGCAGTGCGTGATCCCATAGGAGTAGTTTTTATTAATCTTATTCTTGCTCACCTTGTTCCACTCCTCAGAACTAAAATCAGCAAGAACAATCCCAAAGAAGTAGCTTTCATTATATATATTAGGGCTGGGTATCATCTAGAATGAGCCGCTTTGATACGATTCTCCATACATCTTAGCTTGATTTGACTCCAATATTAATATTTATTACTTTCAAATTAATGCTCAAAGTCATTCAATCAACAAAACCAACAAATTATTATATTTAAGTTCAATTTATTGAACACTGATATATTAACAGGAAAAAAAATGCATTTGGTTCAATGCATTTAATGTATCACAGAAACCAAAAATGTGTCCAAACGTCTGATTTTAGGGACGAAGGCGCTTCCTCGCTAGGAACAGTAATGGCTGTAATACTGCCCCCTAGGGGTTGGGAGGTATATCGATATTGAAAGCCAGATTATCAATATTATATCGTTTTTAAAAACATCGATATTATCTTTGTATTGATTTTTATGCACAGCCCTATAAAACAGGAAACTGAAGAGTAATTACAGCTGTATGAACAATAGCAGTACTATTAACATTAGCAGTAGCAGACGTGTAGTAGTTATAATAGCAGGAATAGTATAACAGTTGTAATAGAGCAGTAGAAAATGACAGTAGTAATAATAATAGTAACAGTAATATTATAAGTAGTAATAATAGTAATGCTAGCAGTAATAATGGAACTTATACAAATACATATTATGTCATAAATGAGAACGCTTCTTGTTGGAGGGTACAAATGAAGGTGTCTGTGTGCGTTTAGAAACATTCAGCCAAAGGGCTCAAAGGTTATGGGTCTCACCAGAATTCGCCGTCATCCTGCACGGTGACGCCCAGCTTTTCTCTCTCACTCTTGCTCACCTTGTTCCACTCCTCAGAACTGAAATCAGCAAGAACACAACAGCACGTTGAAGCTAATCTGGATTTTTTTTTTTTTTTTACGCAGTTGCCATAGCTAGATTTAAAGGGACAGTGTGTAACTACTTTGTACATATTACGTATTCTAGCAAAGTCGAATAACAACACATCAAAAATGAACTAAGAATTTGTGGCTTATAAATACATGTGTATGTATCCACTGGGAGGCAACATGTTGCGTCGCCATTTCTGATTTCAGCAGCCGAAAGGGGAGAACCTTGTGAGCCTTAAGCGTTTAAAAATATCTGTTTTCTATATGAAGATGTGCTGTTGGTGGAGGAGGAGTATAAACAAGCAAAGACGACCGTAGATTATTCTATTTGTTGGTTTCTGTTGAAATGGAGGACCATCCAAACTCTTTGCCCAGTGAGAGGGAAGAGGAAGTAACCAAGAAAAGAAGAAGAAGTAATAACCAGGAGGAAATGAGTCTATATTGACGCAGCTATTATTACCAGGTGGACATAATTCATGAGGGATCGGGGATTTAAAACGGATGTGGAAGTTGCAGCTTTCTGCTGGACAGCAGGTAAGTTAATTCAGTATAACAGTGGAGTTTATTTTTTGGCGTTTTGTTAGAAACAGAGCAGTGTGGTCAAGCAGCTACTCTGTCCTCCCTGTAGAGACAACTCGTTTGTTCGTCTACCTTCCAGGGAGTGTGTACGCGGCGGGGCGGAGGGATATCAGCCTCGTTTCACTGTCTGTAGTGCAGCAGCTAGATCGGGTCTCTTTACTCGTGTTTATAGTCGCTTTTTCAGAGCCCAAATAAGCGACTGCACGTTTAGAAATGAGCCCAAAAAACGCGACTCACCGAATTGACCAGCAAAAAACAAGCAGACTCTGCAACAGTGGCTAAAACCATTTCACACGATTACTGTAGCGATTAGTTATTAGCAGTAGCTAATGCATGGAGGACATGTTGACAAACTTTTTATCGCTACTCTGTGTTTTGGCTGAATATTGGGTTCACCTCGTACATTACATATTTGTCCTTGATAAGACCAAGAAAGTAGAGCACATAACCCCAGTTCTAAAGTCCTTCCTGGGGCTCCCTGGATCTCAGAGAATAGACTTTAAAATCCTCCTGTTAGTCTATAAATCCCTGAATTAGCACCTAAATGCATCACAGACTTGTTATCAGGGCATCAACCCTCCAGACCACTCAGGTCTTCTGGCTCCAGCCTGCTCTGCAGAACCAGAACCAGAACCAGACATGGAGAAGCAGCATTTAGTTCCTATGCTCCACTGATCTGGAACAAACTCCCAGAAAACTGAGTTCCTTTAAATCAAAATTAAAAACACATTTGTTTAAAATTGCCTTTGACTGTTCTAGTTAAACTGTTTTACTGTTTTTAATGTTCATTTTTGTTTCTACATTCTATCCCTACTTGCTTTTATTCTGTTTTATTGTCCTATATTTTTATCATGTAAAGTACTTTGCATTGTCTCTGTACTGAATTGTGCTATATAAATAAATTTGCCTTGCCTTGCCTTGATTTGAGCAGGTAAATAAATTGATCTGCCAATGGAATGAGTGTTTTACCCTTAAAATAAGATAATTAGACAAACTGCAATGGAAATAAGATGATGTAGATGAGTTGTTCCTTTTTTAAGTGCAAAAATCTTATTCGATTGGCAAATAGTATTTTTTTCCAGCTCAAATCTAGGACAAATACACTAATTTCAAGAAAATATTACTTATTTTTAGTTCTGTTTTTGCAGCACAACACTAAAAATTCTACCACTACTAATACCATTGTGAAATAACTAATTTGATTAAGATCAATAATGAGCATCAATCCCATATGACGAACTAAACTGCTTTAGTTTCTGTAAATCAAACATTAATGTCTGCTCGTTGTTCACTGCTCAGGGGAATCCTGGGTGTTTACTGGTAGCATAAGTTCTCTACTTATGTGTCTTTGTTTATGAATCACTGCTGCATCTTAACAACCTGCCAGTCTCCAGTCACGGCAACAGGTTTGATCAAACATTGGCTGAATAATTCAGTGTCAGTCGGTGAATGAGTTGATTCACATTTCCTTAATGACGCCTGTTTCTTTCATCTCCATCAATAATTCATATTCCATTATTACCCGGTCTTACTTATCCTGCTTTGTTTCTGTAAAGGGAGGACCTTCATATCAGTGTTATCTATTCCTTAGTGCACCATCAATGGAGGAGTGAAGCAGAAACTCTGAAAACAGCCGTCTGAGAGGGCTGGATTCAGCCCCTGTTGTTCACTGGGAGGCCCATTAGCTTGATTGCTTTTCCATTTTTTATTGTCTACATGACATTTCCCTCTGTGTTGCTCTCTCGTCTACAATGTGTGCATTATTTATGGGCTGATCTTTGTCCAGTCATTTGAGGTTTGCTCATTCTTCCCATGCAGTCTCTCAGAAATTAGTGTGTCAAAGTCAGGACTCGGAGGAACATCTCAATTTTTTTTGCTTTTTGGAAATTGAATCAGAGAAAACCGTTTAAACCGTTGCACAACAAGGTCACATATTAAAAGATGAATTCATTGTTTTGGTCCTCCTTCACCAAAATGGAGATAATTTAGTTATATCAGAAATGACGGATGACAACAGCTTCAGGAGGTTTAAAAATGTAAAAAAAAACTGCAGCAGTGGACCGTGATCTGCAGGACGTACCTGTCGCTCCAGGGGCCGCTCCACTCCTTCTCTCCCCAAGGGTTCCTCATTCGGATCATGTGCAGCTTCTCCGACTTGAAGAAAGCCAGCAGCCCGTGACCGAGCCGCACCTTCCGAACATCCGTCACGGCATAAGCGTGGCCTTTGACCAGACCACAGTCCAGGCGTGCCTCCATGTCCTCCACTGTGGTCGCCTGGATAAACCACAAACAGTGTCGGACCTTTGGACCAAACACAACTCTGTCTCTGCAGGCTGAAGACAACATGATCTGTTAGTCTGTGAAACCTGTAAGCCACAAAATTCCATGACCGGGTTAATGGCAGAGACACTGGGAAAGCATCTTCTACAACTGATATGTAAGAATAAGCAACATGTGACCAAATGTTAGAAGCTTTTTAATCTATTAAGGAATGAAAATCTGTAAAATGTGCTTTTTTGGCCTCGTGTATATAATTTGGGTACAATTCTAGAAATTTTACGTTCTGTGCATTTTTTTTGTTATGCAACAGTCAATCAAATTACTTTAGATTATGAAAACATGTTCATGAATAAATAATAAGACATTAATATACCCAAATGTAGTTTTTTTTAAATTATAAAACAGGATAAAAGGTCCTGGGACTATACGGTGAATGTATTTTTCTGTATTTAGCTGTGTTATGAAACACTGTATCACATAAAAGAAAGAGTTGTTCAAAAACAAATGTTGAAGTTCAATTTCTAAAAATGGATTTTCTGCTGCAATAAAATGTGTAGCAACTCATGGGACCATTCAGCAAAGTAATTTTGCCGTATTTAGCTGTATTCAAAAGCCCTATAAGAACGAAACCCTAATGGTTGTTGAAAAACACTTTAGGTAGGTAAATTTCTTAAAATTTTTTTGCAGCACTAGTGACCTTTTTTGACAGTTGGCTGACAGTAATTAGGTGGAGAGAGAGGGAAGGCATGCAGATCTAGATCCACAGGACGGCGGCGTTGAAGCCTCTGAACATGGGTCGGGTGCGTCAGCGCTTCACCCCATAGCTCAGTTTCTAACACTTTTATTATTGAATAGAAGAGGATACTAGAAAGGCGACTTTCCGCCAATTAACTGCATTTGAAACACTAAGCTGATAAAAAAGTAACATTTGTTCAAAAACATATAATTTGACTCAATTTCTAAGTCCTGTATGAGAAAAAGAACCATTAATACAATAACCAAGATACTGAGATTGAAAAATTATTTTTTTCCATAAGTGCCTAGTGTCGCTAATTAACATCATACCTAGACATACACTACTTGTAGGTCTAATGTTGAAAATATGAATGTCTAATTAATTTAATCATAATTCTGATAATATATGACTGTATAAAGCCTGAATATAATCAAACTGAGGTCTGATTTAAACATATATTCCCAACAGAGGACTGTAAAACTACACGTTTACTGGTGGTTCCTAAAGTTTCTGTAAGTAGAACTGGAGGCCGATCTGTAATCAGGCTCCTATCCTAAGGTTCCAGCTCCCAGTTATCATCTATGCAGCAGACCCCTGATCTACCTTTAAGAGTAGATGTAAAATTTTCCTTCTAATGTAACTGATATAGTGGCTTAGATTGAACTTTCTCTGTAGCTATACTGCCATAGGGTTCGGCTATTGGAGGACATAATAACCACTTTTCTTCTCTCTGCCATTTTCTCCAGCTACTCTCTAATTATGCATTATCAGTAGCGATCACTGCCATTAACTTTGAGTTCTCTCTTTGTTTTCTTTTTCCAAAGAGAGAACATACTTTTTTTATTATTATTGTGTCTCTTCACATAAGGGGTCAATGAGAAAACATTAACTTCTTCTTCTATCTCCACCCATATCTCAGCTCCCTAAACAGGCTTAATAGTTGAACGGTGGCTGCTATCTTTAGTGTCAGTAAGTGAGAAGCAGAGTAAACCCTGCATAGGTGTCTGTCCTAAGGCAACAAGGGTAACTCACTCATATTTAAGGCCAGTTTAGAGGCGAGTAAACATCATGAGGAAGTTGGATTACTCAGAGAGAACCCAGCTCTGAACATGCAAACTCCATTGGATTTGAAACCTGGGCCTTGTTTCTGTACGGTAAGAAGGCTTTATTTTGCCTTTGTCTTTGTTTTAAAGTGCTTTATAAATCCAGCTTTGGTTTGGATTAAAGCAATGGCTGAATGAAAGGTTTCCTGCAAAGCTGGGACACTGAGACTGGTGCATGTTTTTTATTTTCAGGTTGGTTAGTTTATTGTAATGGCCTCCTGGACTTTCAGGGACGGTCGGCTCATTTATCGGTGGGCTGCTGAAACGGCATTGTGACATATCTGTATATGACAGTGGTGCTTTGGTCAAATTCGTAATTTATAACAATCAATATGGAGAACTAGCCTGACTCTCGCCAGATGAATGTTGTTTCGCTGAGCTCCACACATTCATCTGAACTCGCTGACATTGGGAGGGATTTCAACACCACATAAAATGGACGAGCCAATCAGGATCGCCGGGCGGGGTTTTCATAGATGTCACATATTAGAGAAGTAACTGTTGGGATTCAGACAACAATGGCGGCTCGCAGTGAGGAAGCAAGGATGACCTGTCTCCAGAAATGCCCCCGATTTCAGTGAATCATGACGATCGAGCAAAACAAACCAACCCCCCGCTTAGCAAAATCAGAGACGTCCCCGGTTTTCATTAGAGAGATCTGGTCATCCGGTAACATCGATGCAGCTGTTTCATCAGAGTTGTCCAATCTGCCGAATATTAATTCTTTAAAAGAACACCAGAGAATGGCCTTGAGGGCTTTTGTTGGTGGAAACGATGGTTTCGGTTTCGATGTGAGTGGTTGAAGTGGCACGTGTGGTAGGGAAGTCTTATTGAATAAGGAAAACGGTGAAGTGGTCAAGTTGCAGCACTTTATTAGAGAAACAGAGCAGAGATTACATAGATGGAAGTAATCACACCCAACGGTCCAGCTGCAGCCCGTCTTCCCTAATTCTGCCTACTCTCCGTCCTCGCCTCTCCTAATACCTGACGGCAGCTTTTGCCGTGAGATAAAACAAAGAGTCATATCCTGTTCATTGTCCCACACAGGAAATACGCCAACATTGACATTGGCAATCAGCGGATAGTAGAGCTGATGTGCACTTCTCGTGTTTCCAGTGCTCACATGTTTGAAAAAAGGCGTCAGGTCATAGTGGCTTTAGGATAATAATCCAATAACACACGTCAGTAAAGATGACCGACAAGTGGTTTATCCAATCATATGCTAAGATTTTTGATAAGGCCTCTCCTTCTGAAATACGTCTCCAATGGAGAGATCCCAAACGGACGTTTGGAGCTCTGCAGAACAAAATCCATCTGGCGAGAGTCAGGTTAATGAAGAACTAAATAACTTGAAAATTACAATCATTCACAGCGTAGAGAAGTCATCTTGCAGTCAGAAGGTTGTGGGTGTGATTCCGGTTTCCCCTTGTCGAGTGTCAAAGTGGCAAGGCACTTAACCCGGAGTCGCCCACCGATCTGCGCATCGGTGAATGAACGTGCGCGCCTTAGTGAGTGCGATTGGGTAAATCTGGGAGTTTTCTGATTACGACGACAGACATGATAAATTCAGAACGGCTTACAGTAGCTGTGACATCATCAGGGGAGGCAGATCATCCTCTATTACGATCTAACATAGAAAGTACTCCTGGGTCAATGTGAGCTTCTGAGCTTTCTGTGTCTCTGCTCTGTCTTCTCTAAGCCCCAGTGGGTGGAGGCAGATGAGCGTTCACACTGAGCCTGGTTCTGGTTCTGCTGGAGGTTCTCCTCCCTGTTAAAGGGGAGTTTTCCTCTCCACTGTCGCTTCATGCATGCTCAGTATGAGGGATTGCTGCAAAGCCATCAACAATGCAGACGACTGTCCACTGTGGCTCTACGCTCTTTCAGGAGGAGTGAATGCTGCTTGGAGAGACTTGATGCAACCTGCTGGGTTTCCTTAGAGAGGAAACTTTCTCACCAACCTGGAGGATCTGATGGAATCTGACTCTGGAAAGTGCCTTGAGATGACATGTGTTCATCAATTGGCGCTATATAAATAAGATTTAATTGAACTGAATTACATTGAGGTGGCATACATCCTCTTTTACCCGACATCTTTTAAACGAGCACGCGTATAAGCCACAGTAAATGTACAGAAGACATCCCCTGCCTTATTTCTTTTTGTATTTTTTTTCTTTCTTTTTGCTTTTTCTTACCTACTCCTTTTGATCCATGGTGCAACGAGGACATACTGTGTATATATTTGATGCACCTCGTCCTACTTGACTCCTCTTTCCTATGACTACTGATTACTGAGCCGATGTGACGTGAATTTCTCCAATGTGAGATCAATAAAGCTTATCTTATGGCCACCCTTCATGTTGGGGGCATTAATGCAAATGTCTGGTTTTAATATTTTTCACGGGACCAACAGGAAGTTTTGAATACGACGGCCTTTCATTGGTGAGACGTCATCCCCGAGCTGCAGCCTTCTGGTTGGTTCTTCTCCGCTCACAGACGGATCTTAGCTTCATCAACAAACCGCGAAATTTTTTTCCCTCATACCGTTCCGGTCGGGATAAATGCGTGTCGGAGGGGACCGTGAGCAAAGGTGGCATTCCGCATGTGTTTCTGTGTATTATGAAGATGAACTTGTTACTCAGAATCACTGAAGATTGCCCTGTTGCCGTTTGCTCTCCCCTCACAATGCTAAAGTTGGGAGGGTTTCAGAGCCAGCGGACCAAGAAGAGCAACCAACTGTGTGTTGAGTAACTGAAGCGGATTCTGCTTGTGCAAAATCAGACACTTGTTGCAAAGACTTTGAAGCTGATTTGATGAGCAACTAAAAAAACTGCTAAGTAGAATTTAATAAAAATATCCTTTATTGTCCCCTCAGGTGTACCAGCAGCAAAGTGAAGCACGTAGAGTCACAAAAGAGTGAGAAATATAAACAAAAAACAAGCAAGGAAACTGATTTAAGAGCCGAAATGGCTAAATAACCAAAATGCTTAGCTGTTAAAATAGCATAATAAAAAAACATAGAAGTTTACAACTGAGTAGGATGACCTCAAGAAATGTGCAAAACGTGTCAATATATATATGCATTAAAAAAAACAGACTATCTAAAAGAATAAAAAAGTCTTGAGATGAAGAAGAAAACTAATGACAGTAGTAAAGATCCTTTAGTTTGTTAAATAAGTCTTTGTGAGACCAACACTTTTCATTTTTATTATCATACAGAAAAGAAAAGAACGTTATTTTTGTTTATTTGTCCAGTATGACTCAGAAAGTGAGCCATAATTGTTACAGGGTATTTTTCTTTTTTTAACACAGAAGAGTCATTATTTCTATTGTTCATCATCATCTGAGATTTTAATGTCTCCTTTGTACTTGCTGACTAATGACAACCTGAAGTCTCATGTTGAACTATTATTTCTAAACACACACAGAGAAGACAGACTTTAAATAGGGTGAAATTATAAGCCTTCTTTACGTAATCAGAATATCATTAAAGTGTTTCGTGGCTTGGTTTTAGTGTCCTCTTATTTGCAAAACCAATAGTGCTCACCGTAGTTTACAGGCTGTAGTTAAAACTCTGCAAACCAGAATTAACTGGTGCAGAACACAGAAACACTGAAGGATAAAACTGAATTACACACATGTTCTGATTTTAAAACTATAATCATTTTCTGTTGTAAGAAATAAATGTAATGCAAAGGTTTATTGCCCGCTAATGTCTCCTGACTCTCTGAACTTTGCTTTTATAAAGTCTGGTTTATGTTTTGTCTTTATTATGCTTATGAACTTTGTGTAGAAAAGGTTTCTCTGCTTCCAGCCTGAAGGTCGTCTACCAGAGCTGGTTCTGCACCTGTAACCTAAATGACAAACAAGGATTCAGTTTCTCACAGTGACCTCCAGGCCGTTGGCGTGGAAAGTCTTTTTGGATTTCTCCCGTCCGTAGGTCTACAAGCATCACACTAGCTGGGTAAGTGGGAGCAAACACTGACGTACTGCCGGACGCTTTGCTCTCATTTTGCAACAATAACCCGTAAATAACCTGCAACAGTCCTTGAATAATCAGATTTTTCCAGGACGGTAAACATATGAATATGAAAGTATGTCGTCATAAACTTGAAGTTCTTAGTTTCTGAGAAGGAAACAGAGTCTCTGCCGATTCTTTCAGACATTATCTGGTATTTCTACAGAAGCAAACTAAGCAAAGAATCTGCGATTTCAGATACCGTATTTTTCGGACTAAGTCGCGCTTTTTTTTTTTCATAGTTTGGCCGATCCTGCGATTTATATTCAGGTGCGACTTATATATCAATTTTAAATAGTAATTCATACTGACCAAGATGAACTAAGTAGTAAACATTACCGTCTTCAGCCACAAGAGGGCGGTATAGACCTGGGAAAACTATATGCTGCTCTTGCACCACTTAAAAAATAATTAAAACATTAACTTATAAACAACAAAGACTGAATACATGTACATATGTTGTTTCAGTCTGCATTCACGCAGCGGAGCGTTGTATGGTGCAACTCTAAGGAAACCAACTGAGACAGAACCTGTTATTGGGCTGTGAAGCTAATAGCAGCTAGCGCTAGCTTACAGCTCTGTTGTCCAGGCGGGTTACAACTTCCCTGATGCACGTGAGCTTTATGTCGCTCTGAAACATCCGTGTCGTACTGTTAGCTTAGCACGTAGCACCGTTACGCTAACGGTCTAATTTCCGCGTAATTAGACCGAAATGCTCTGATCAGAACTTTCCCGGTTGGAGTCGTTTTTTTGTTGTGCTAATTTACTCCATTCAACCTTCCAGGTATGTTTCATATTATTCAGCCAGTTGTGGATGTAGCTGTGTGATTTAATAAATTAGCTCACCAGATTAAATGTCAGTTTTTTAGTCTTGGATTGTGTCTGATGCGACATATATGTTTTTTTTCCTCTTTATGACGCATTTTTTAACTGAAGCGACTTATAGTCCGAAGAATACGGTAAGCTATGAGCGCTCGGTGAGCGCCGCCGTTCTTCGCTCACCCTGATGGAGCAGCTGATGAGGCCGTCTCTGTTGTGGACTTTGAGGACCCTCTCAAACAGCTGGTTACGGGCCACTTCATCCGTCGCCATCTGACCCTCCAGGAGGTCCACGGGCTCCGAAACGCCGCCCGTGAAATCCACCAGGGCGTCTGCCGTGTTCCCCCCGTCCAAAGCCTCGTAGCAGCCGTAAACCCTGCAGGGAAAGGAGGACGACCAGGTTTGCTCCCCCGTATCTGACCTTAGAGCTTTAGATCTCTGCAGCGTTGCGTCATCTCTCCTCGTGTCAGCGTCTAGTGCAGGGGTGTCAAACTCATTTTGGTTTACAGCCTAATCTGATTTTAAGAGGGCCACACGAGTAAACTCATTGCAAAATTAAATAGAACTAATAAAAGTGGACTTGTTGTTGATTTTTATATTAAATAAATTTCAGTTTTACACAATATATTATGAATAACCTCAGCGTTTTTAAGAAAAGTATGTGCAATTTTAACCATACTTTTACTCAAATAAACATTTACTTGTGCATTATGCATAAGAACTGATCACAGTGATTATACAATGTTAAAAAAAAATTTTTTTCAAATTTTTTGGAACTTAAAAACACTGTCCTGCATGACAAAATACATCAAACAGATAAAAACTTAAGAAATTATTTAAAATCAATTTTCCACATCTGAAGCTCAGTGCTACCATCTGCTGATTAAAACACAGCGCCCCTCGTGGACAATATAGGAACTGCAGATTTTCAATAATTGTTTTATCATTCTCTTCCTTTTATCTCCTCTTTCTTTCACCTTTTCTTTTTTTTCTTGTTCTTCCTTTCCTCTCCTACTTTCTCATTTTAGTGTCCATATCATTTGAGATATTCCCTGCATGAATCATAATAAAACTATTCACATTCATAAATCAAGCAGAGCACTATGGCAAAAGCAGTACTGCTCCACTTGTGAAAGTCAAATCTGATGAGCTCTTTTTGGCATTAAGACAACAATTATTATTGCCACATTGCCAGACACGACACTGGAAAAAGATTTATTTATTTATTTATTATTTTGAATAATGATAATGCATTTAGCCACTGGGTTGGACTAAATTGTTCGGTGGGCCGTATGTTTGACACCCCTGGTCTACTGGCAGCGATACTCACTTGGCGTAGGCCTTCTCCACCATGGCGCTCCAGAACTCGTTGCTGTCGTTGGAGTGGCAGTAGACCAGCTGGTTGTCCACCGTCGGCAACCGGTCGTCGATCACTACGTCCACCCAGTCACCGAAGCGCCAGAAGCGGAAGTGGAAAATCCCCGCGTACGAGTCCGGCTTTTCTGTATCCCACTCCTGCTCCTTCCAGTCTGGGATGACCTGGAGCAAGGAGAGCATATTTTAAACCAAGTGTCACTGATTTGGGTTTTAAGTCAGATGTCGATTTTACATTAAATGATCAGATCAGAGCAGTTAGTTGTTAGATCGTGTTTTTTAATCACTTCAGGCAGCTGGTAAATTTTAAATTCTTTCCAACTCCTTGAAACATTGATCCATGCTTTTATATCAACCCGTCTGGATTATTGTAATGGACTCCATGTTGGAGTGAATCAGTCTTTGTTTTAGAAAAGTAAAAAAACAAAACAACTGGACTTTCTTTCAAAGTTTGAAGACGTTTCGCTTCCTATCCAGAAAGCTTTCTCACTTCAAAATGTCTGGAGTAATGTGGAGTTGCAAGCTTTATATTATTGCCCAACAAAGGCCTTGTAATGTAATTAGCCTTTGTTGGGCAGTCAAAGTCCAGTTATCTTTTTTTTTTTTACTTTTTTGGAATGACCATGACCTGAATGACTGAGAATCTTCACCAATGAATCAGTCTTTGCTTTCTCGTCCACAGCAGGTTCAAAATGCTGCTGCTCCAAAAACAGAGCATATCACCCTAATCTGGCCTCACTCCATCTGCTTCCATCACACTTTAGAGTTAATTTAAAACTCTTATTATCGTTTTGAAGTGTTTGAATGAGCTCGCCCCGCCGTACCTCACTGAGCTTCATCCCTACTCGCCATCTCGGCCCCTGCAGGTACCGAGGAATAACGGCCCCTGGACATCAGAGAGGTGCCCACCTTTACAACTGGCCTTAAACCCACTATTATGCTTTGGCTTTTAACACTAAGACTTAGTTTTAATTTTAAATTGTTCTTATTGGTTCTCTTAAGCGTTTTCATGCATTATCTTTTTATTTTTATTTTTTTAAATGGATGTATTTTAGCCTGTAGGCGATGTACGGCGCTTTGTTTCAGCTGTTGGCTGTTTTTAAGTGCCTTATAAATAAAGATGGTATGGTAAGAAGAGGAGAAGAAGGTGGAGTATTCGTATTCAGCTGTGGGATTTTCTTCATTTCTCATGATGCATCTAGAGTTGAACAAGTTTATATCTCTTATACAGGACATTTTTTGACCAATCTGTATAATCTGATTGAATTTGACTTTGGAAAGTGCCTTGAGATGACATGCTTCATGAATTGGTGCTATATATATTAAGTTGAATTGAATTGAATTGAATCCTTGACTTGTTCATGCATCCAGCTGTCGTTCAACGTGTGTCAGATTTAAAAGGGATGCATTAAGTGGTTGTATTTTATTTCCCTGAATTATCTCACCGTCTCTAACTTGGAAAATAAGATAATTTTATGGGAGGGGGGGGGGGGGAAAATAGAGCAAACTGGAGTCCTACTTTGACATAATAGAATGTAAAAGCTGTTATTATACACCAGATTATAACAGATGTTATGATAACCCCAACGAAGAAATGTTTCGCTCATCATGTTAGCGTCAGGTCAAGCTATTCCTGTAAACTTTTTTGTATTTTACTGGGAATTCATGTGACAAACCACTATTTTGGTTTGTCACATGAATTACCTGCTCAAATCAAGAAAAAATACACAAATTTTAAGAACATTTTACTTATTTTTAGTTCAGTTTTTGCAGTGTGTTAGGTACAGCAAAAAATATTTGTCTTGGAATAACCACAGTTTTTGCATTGTCTTTACTTTCCTAGTAAATAGGAACACATCCATCCACTCACATTTACACAAACGAAGACTCTGGTGTACCTAAAATCTGCTTTTAATTAATTTATTACATTTGACTAAAATACAGTCAGTGTTTTAAAAAAAAAAAAAAAAACTGTTCTTACTGCTGACAATAGACAGAATTTGTTTCTATTTTTGTCGGTAGGAGCCCAAAAGAATTGCAGTATTTTCTGGACTATAAAGCTCACTTAAAACTCTTAAATTTAAACATTGATGAAACGCCTTATAAATGATTAAAGTTGTGTTTACTGACTGATTTTATGTGGTACAATGTTCTCAAAAATCTGTTTAAATGTGTAAGTATGACTTTGGTTAGCAATGAAGCCGCTCCGCTCAATGGATATTAGGAGCATTACGTGTACACACTTGGACCGGTACCGGTACTACGGTCCGGTACCAAACTGGATTACTGCAAAATCGGAGCTAAAAATAAGTTAAATTTTCTGAAAATTAGTGTATCTGTCCTTGATTTGAGGACGTAAATAAGGTGATCTGCCAAAAGAATAAGATTTTTGCACTTAAAATAGGAACAATTCATCTCCATTATCTTATTTCAAGTGCAGGATGTCTAATTATCTTAATTTAGGGGTCAAAATACTTATTCCATTGGCAGATGATCTTATTTACCTGCTCAAATCAAGGACAAAAACACTATGTTTAAGAACATTTTGCTTATTTTTAGATCCATTTTTGCAGGGATGTCTTTCATTTACTAAGGAAAAAGAGCAACATCTTTTTAAAATTTTGGATCTACAGTGATTTACACGTTCTTTACACATCTGACAACATAAGGCAGGCTACAAATCTAAAGAAATTCAAAAAGAGACAGGGAAGAAAGCTGCACATGTGGCCGAGACACATTTTATAAGACTTTTGGAACCAAAGTGAGATAATTTTTAAATGCAGCCAGACAGGTCCGCCCCCCCCCCCCCCCCCACACACACACACACACACACTGCAAAAAGGGAACTAAAAGTAAGTGCAGTTTTCTTGAAATTTGCATATTTTTCCTTGATTTGCCAATAGAATGAGCATTTTTACCCCTAAAATAAGATTAGATACTCTGCACTTGAAATAAGATGATGGAGATGAATTGTTCTTATTTTAAGTGCAAAAATCTTATTCCATTGGCAAGTAGTCTTATTTACTTACTCAAATCAAGGACAAATACACAAAGAAAATTTTACTTACTTTGAGTTCCCTTTTTGCAGTGCATTAATAAACATAACATAACATCTTTAGAATATTTCTGTTTCTGTTTACTCTCGTTATCGTTATGCGATTTGATTTAAGAAAAAAAATTGTTTCATGAACAGAAATGTTGAAGTGTGACAAAAAAAAAGGGAGCAAATGCTTTTTTTTCACAGCGATGAGACAGACGGTACCGGGACCTGCTTTGCCATAAAACAAGCCCAGAAACCTGTAAACGAGGCTGTGAGCGACGCCACGTGTGAACCAAGTGACGGCGCTCCAGCGGGAGTCCCTGGAGATGTCACTAAGCGAACAGCAGCTCCTGTCAAACCTCTCAGCAGGAGGCGACTCGCTGCGTCTGAGTCATTTTCTAACCGTTCGCACGGTTCTCCTTCCTGCACTCTGCTTTCTGTGCAGCGATGGCGGGGAAACCTCCATCCATCTCAGCTTTCATCTGTTGTGATTCAGGAACTGAACTCTGGGAAGGAGGCGATGCATCTTCACCAGACGCCCCTAGAGGAATAAACTCCAGTTTTTTTGTTTTTGTTGTTCCTCCTCATCTTTTCCCTCTTGTCCAACACCAACACACAAGAACTAAAAATAAGATGAAATCTTGAAATGAGTGTTTTTATACTTTATTTGAGCAGGTAAATAAGATTATTTGCCAATGGAATAAGATTTTTGCACTTAAAGTAGGAACAATTCATCTCCATCAACTTATTTCAAGTGCATTATACACTGCAAAAACGGATCTAAAAATAAGTAAAATGTTCTTAAACTTAGTGTATTTGTCCTTGATTTAAGCAGGTAAAAAAGATTATTTGCCAATGGAATGAGTATTTTTACCCCTGAAATAAGATAATTAGACATCCTGCACTTGAAATAAGGTGATGGAAATGAGTTGTTCTTATTTTAAGTGCAAAAATCTTATTCCATTGGCAAATAGTCTTATTTACCTGCTCAAATCAAGGACAAATACACTCATTTTTAGAACATTTTACTTATTTTAAGTTCCGTTTTTGCATTATATCTAATTGTCTATTCCCTCTTGTCCAACACCAACACACAAGTTAAATTAGCAGAGTTTCAGCGATCTGGACGGGACTCTCTGTTCTAGTCCAGGATCTGTAACCAAGCGAACGCGTTCAACAACAAACGTGTGACAAACAGTTCTGAGGACAGACTCCCCGTGGGCCGACGCCGAGCTCCGCTTCCCAAATGTAATTACATCTTGTTTTCTCCCCCGGCTCGTCTGCACCTCTGTGCAGGACCCCACCCTCTGCTCCCCGAACGCCGCTTGGGGGCGAGACGCCACGCAACCGGTGGCAGTCGGCAGGAAGACACAGGCGCCGCCGCAGCATGTCTGCAGAGCTGGAGCTGCCTTTCCGGCTGGACGGCCAGCTGACGGAGGTGATGCGCCTGCGGGTTCAGTCCCTGCAGCAGCGCAGCCAGAAGAGGCAGGAGGGCGAGCGGCTGCTGCGGCCCGACGAGGCCGTGTACCGGCTGGACTTCCCCAAGCAGTCGCTCTCCTTCTCGCGCTGGACGGTGAGGCTGGCGCAGCCGGGCCGCCTCACCGTCACGGCCACCTCGCAGCTCTGGACCCCGGACCTCACCCACCTGATGACGCGGCAGCTGCTGGAGCCCGTCGGCGTGTTCTGGAGGGCGGCCGGCGACGCCTCGGAGCAGCGCGCCCAGTACTACGAGGCGGACGCGGCAGAGTTTGGCGAGAGGATCGCAGAGCTGGCGAAGGTGAGGAAGGTGATGTACTTCCTGTTTGCGTTTGCGGACGGCTGCAGTCCTGAAACCGTCGACTGCTCCATCACCTTCGTGGACGTTTGAGGCGAAACCAAACCTGCTGCAAAACAAGCCCTGCATGCATGTCTGTGCGCTTTAACCTGCAGAAGCTGTCGCTGTTTTAGGCAAAGTTGTGGTTTTTGTTTGATTAATTCAGTCACAAGCTAGTCAGCTGACATCTTCTAGCACACACTGCAAAAACAGAACTAAAAATAAGATGAAATCTTCTTGAAATAAGTGTATTTGTACTTTATTTGAGCAGTTAAATAAGATGATCTGACAATGGAATAAGATTTTTGCACTTATTTCAAGTGCAGTATACCTAATTGTCTTATTTTAGGGGTAAAAATTACTCTTTCTGTTGGCAGATAATCTTATTTAACTGCTCAAATCAAGGACAAATACACTCATTTCAAGAAAATGTTACTAATTTTAAGTTCTGTTTTTGCAGTGCATAAATCCCTGAATGGCTTAGCACCTAAATCCATCACAGACTTGTTATCAGGGCATCAACCCTCCAGACCACTCAGGTCTTCTGGCTCCAGCCTGCTCTGCAGAACCAGAACCAGAACCAGACATGGAGAAGCAGCATTTAGTTCCTATGCTCCACTGATCTGGAACAAACTTCCAGAAAACTGGAAAAGTGCTGAAAGTTTCTTTAAATCAAGATTAAAAACACATTTGTTCAGGATTTTAACTGTTCTAGTTAAACTGTTTTACTGAAACATCATTAGTTTAAGTTTATAGTCCAACTGTTTTTAAAAGCATTAATGTTGGCTTTTAGTTTCACTGCAAAAAACAGAATTAGAAAGAAGTAAAATGTTCTTAAAATCAGTGTATTTGTCCTTGATTTGAACATGTTAATAAGATGATTTGCCAATGGAATAAGATTTTTGCATTTAATATAGGAACAACTCATCTTCATCATCTTATTTCAAGTGCAGGATGTCTAATTATCTTATATTAGGGGTCAAAATACTCATTCCATTGGCAGATAATCTTATTTTCCTGCTCAAATCAAGGACAAATACACTAACTTTAAGAACATTTTACAAATTTTTAGATCCGTTTTTGCAGTGAAGTGACTTGATTTACCGTGCAAAAAGGGACCTAAAAGTAAGTAAAATTGTCTTGAAATTAGCATATTTTTCATTGATTTGAGCAGATAAATAAGACTATTTGCCAGTGGAATGAGTATTTTCACCCCTAAAATAGAAACAATTCATCTCCATCGTCTTATTTCAAATGCAGAATATCTAATTATCTTATTTTTGAGGTCGAAATACTCATTCCATTGGCAGGTAATCTTATTTACCTGCTCAAATCAAGGATAAATACACTAACTTTAAGAACATTTTACTTATTTTTAGATCCCTTTTTGCAGTGTTCTATTTTCCCATAATGTTGTTTAATTTTTTTTCTACATTTTATTCCAACGTGCTTTTATTTTCCTACGCTTTAATCACGTAAAGCACTATGCGTTGTCCTTGTACTGAAATGTGTGTTACAGATAAATTAGCCTCGCGTTGCCTTCTAACAACCCAAGAACATTTTGCAACCAAATCTGCTCTTTGCTTTCTGTAATGATGGGAATAAAATACAGTTAAAACAAACAAGAGCTGCAGCCTGGTTTTATGTGTCATTGCTTGGGTTTGAGAGCTGAAGCAAAGTGTTTCCTGTCCTGCCTGACGAACCGGAGCCCAGTCCATGGTGGGGGGGGGAATCGTTTTCTGCAAGTACACTGCAAAAAGACAACTAAAAATATGTAAAATTTTCTTGAAATTAATGTATTTGCCCTTGATTTGAGCAGGTAAATAACATTATTTGCCAATGGAATGAGTATTTTTACCCCTAAAATAACATAATTAGATATATTGCACTTGAAATAAAATGATAGAGATGAATTGTTCCTATTTTAAGTGCAAAAATCTTATTCCATTGGCAAATAGTCCTATTTACCTGCTCAAATCAAGGAAAAATACATTCATATTAAGAAAAAAAGTCTTATTTTTAGGTCTATTTTTGCAGTGTATTCCCCAGCAGACGAGCAAACGGGTCGCGCTGCCTCCCTGCATGGAGACCCTGACAAACAAGGGACAGGAAGCAGCTCCTTCCTTCTCCTCCTCCTCCTCCTCCTGGAGGCTGGAACTGTGAACGGCAGCCGTCCGAGAACATGTGAGAGGAAAACGAGTCGCCGATCAGGTGAAGATAAACTCGTTTCTTATTCCTTAAACCTTCAGAGCGCAAGAGGCTGAGCCAAAAAAATGTCAGCGCGCTCTCAGGAGTCACAATTAAAACCATCCCGCCTCCAGCCTCTGAATCCATGAATATAGATTAAAGTTTGCCTCCTCGTTGTTATTCATCCTTCTGCTCGCTGTCGGGCGTCACCCGATGACCAAAGCCCGAACTGGACAAACAAAAATATATTTATTTATGGATCAGCTACGATTTTTTTAGCTTGATGAGCTGAACGGTTCCTTAAGGTGGAAGATTTCATGTTGATTGTTTCTCATCTCATGATGGTTTTGTTATTTAATACAGATTCAGCTTTTTCAATTATCCCAAAACTTTGAACAAAAAAGAACGTTGTTAATGCTGCTGATTCTTCAACTCCTCTCTTCTCTAATAAAAATACCTTTTGCACTGAAAAAAGCACATACTTAACGGTCCAAATATGCGCTTTTTTTCAGTGACAACCTGCTGGGTTTAGTTAAGAGAGAAAAGTTTCTGGCTAATCTGTCTGTATGATTTGGTTGAACTGACTTTATAAAGTGCTTTAACACGACGTGTGTTATGAGAACAAACGTCTTTCCTCATGTCTGCCGACAGTTTTGACGCCTTTTTGGAGGAAGTGAATGGGCTGAAAGTCAAATGACAATTTGTCAGAGCGCCAATGGAAAGAAGAAGAAAGATGTGGATCTAAGAAGGCAGGGGAAGTTTATTTATATAAGCTTAGCACTTCTCAGTAACGAGACGATTAAAGTGCTAACAGAAACAAGCTTTGAGCTTCTTCACATTCAAACTGAGATCAGGTGATGGAGCAAACATTTGCTAATCTGTCTGCATCCAAGTCAGAGGTTCTGCGGGTTTATCCATCCATCTTGGTTCTTCCTCCATCCATACATCCATTTGCACCGGCTGCAAGTCAGAGCGGCGTAAAACGCTGGTCTGCAGGATACACCCTGACAAAAACCACATTTATCTGCTGTCCATTTAGCCTGAGAGCTTCCAGTTTGTCCTCAGAGACCCAACGTTGGGGTTCAATGTGAAGCCAGGGCCGTGCTTTAATGCTCTGATCTTTACATCTTAAAACGATGGTTACTAATGGATACAAACATTCATTATAGGATAATTAAAACATGCACTTAAGCTCTGTTTCTGTTCATGTATGGCAGATCTTTAAAAACACTTTTTTTCTCAATGTGTTTGTCACTAATAATAAAAGAGACAGACTAAATACTTTGCAGCCAGACTTTCTGATAACCTTTTAAATGTGGATCCACAGCTCTTCAGGCTTTATGATGGGACTTTCATTTGCCAACTTTTCATCAGTTTTACTCCAGTTACTTGAAGGGAAAACATTACAAACTTGCAGCTCAGATGCAGAGATACTCACTTTTTGCCACAGAGACTCTCTGGATGCCAGGCTGGAACAAGCTGCAACAAACCAGCAGTTGCCCAGTTGTCCCTGATGCAGATCATGTGCACTGATGCCATCTACAAACAGGTGAGGGTCTTCACACAGCTCCTAAACACCGACAGACATCAGTAAATTAACAACTTAATCTGATCATGGAAAAACTAAACAAACTGGTAAACCCTGAAGGGTTTCAAAGCATTTCTGGATCCAGTTTCATCACAAATAAACATTTTTCCCAAAAAAATATACAGAGGTTAGTTGATTATTACCAAGGCCCTGAATTGACACAGTTTATTAAATCAATAAGTTGTTATATGAATATATACATTTCTGGCATTAGTTCAAACACAACGCTCCATTTTGGCTCCCTTCCTTTTCTCTATGTCTTTTTTAAAATTAACTTATTCAGGCTAAACTGCATTTATACGACACAATCATTTATACATCTGCAGCCTCTCCAGCACCGGCAATAATAAAACTCCAAACAGCATTTAAGGTTTTACAAGAGATTTCAAAGGCTTTTAAAAGGTGTGAGATGAACTGGTCGTTGTTTGCATAAATATGGCTGAAGGTGAACCAAAGCTTTGCATTACAGTTCAGATGATAGAAATCGTCATTCAAGCAAAGTCAAGCAACTGCTACTTAAGATGTACTGTAGAAAAATTATAATTTTCCCTCTGCTCATTGTTGAGATAGCATTAAAGATTCTTAAATAAGCCCTGAATCATCTAATTTCTGCTCACGCTCAGTGTGATTACCATTACTAACCTGAAACGATGACAAATACATCCTAAAACAATATAAAGCATTTCTGGATCCAGTTTTATCACAACTCTGTAAAATATTTTCCAAAATGTACAGAGGTTAGTTGATAATTACGAAGGCTCTAAATTGACACAGTTCATTATATCAAGAAGTTGTTATATAAATATATACATTTCTGGCATTAGAGGCGTGCCACAAGGCTCCATTTTAGCTCCCTTCCTTTTCTCTATGTTTTTTTTATAAATAACTTATTCAGGCTAAACTGCATTTATATGCTGACGACACAATTATTTATACATCTGCTGCCTCTCCAGCACCAGCAATAACAAAACTCCAAACAGCATTTCAGATTTTACAAGAGACTTCAAAGGCTTTTAAAAGTGGGTTTAATTTCACAGAAAACTAAATTTATGATTTCATTAACAGTCTTGATTACAAAATTTTGACAATTTAAAAAAAAATCCTTATTCTTTTTCCAAAAATCTGGGACAAACTTCCATAAAACTGCAAATCAGCCGAAACAGTTTCTTTAAATCTAGACTGAAAACCCAGCTGTTAAGAGTTGCTTTTCATCCACAATTTAATGTTTGTTACTGGTCTAACAACCGGTGAACATTTCGATGTGTTCATGATGTTTTTATGTTTTCATGATATAAAGCACTTTGAACTGTCGTGCTGCAGAACTATTTTAAAATGTCTTCTCTGAGCTACAGGGAGGCAGAGTAAGAACTTCAGAGTGACTGAAAGTATGTCCTCCTATTAGTACCTGGGCATATGGATTTATAAATAACTAATATTTATTGTACTAATTTAGTAAAGAAACTTAATGGTTGGAATTCATTTTAGAAATAAATCATGTATCACATTTTCTGCAAAGAAAACTCTTTTGGAAGCCACACATAGACAAGAGTGATCGACTGTAGAGCCATGCAGCATCTTCCACTTTAGAGAAGACATAATGCAGTATTATGCTCCTCCAATAATACGATTAATGTCAAAAGCAAAACCTCTCACTCACCACTGCGTTCTAAGTCGGTTGGCTGGACTTCGTTAAGCATTAATAATAGACATCATTGGTTTACATTCATCGATAAAGTTTTGCAGACCATTCTGTCTATCAGCATTATCCATTATCATTCCTCACAGAGGTTGCTATTAACTTTCCCCAGGTTACTGTGTGACTGTTGATATTGTTTGTAATTATACGTCTAACAGTCTAATATTTATGATTTTTAATAATCTATATTTAAAATAAAACCTAAAGATGAAGTGCAATTTATGATTTGAACGCCATCCTTTACAAATCCTGTAAATACAAAAGATTACTGCAATTTGCTCAAATGACTAATTGACATAATAATGTTATTAAAGTAAAATCCTGTTCGGCATGGCAGGAAGACGTCTTTAAAAGTTTGTCGCCAACGTGTGTTTGATCCAGAACAGCAACCATAAAGCATATAACTAGATTAATGAGAGCAGCTGATAAATCAGAGGCAGACCATCTGTCCTCGCGCACCAGCCCACCTCACTACTGACCTTTTACAGGAGTGGGAGCTCAGCTTTGCATTTGTGAAATCACATTTTCTGCCGCCTCAGAGATGGCGTCCATTTTTCAGTCACAATATGCGCCGACTAAGAGGCCAGAAAACGCTCTCAATGCGCTGCTGGACTCTTACACCTAACCCCCCCCCCCCCCCCACACACACACACACACACAGCCAGATCCCCGGTGTGTGGGATTATATGCTACTACAGGAAGTGAGCCACCAGAAACCTCTCACAGACCCACAAACTCACAGATCTTCAGCCTTTGGTTTAAAAAAAAAAACAGAAAAACAAAAAAAAAAAGACCTGTTTTAACGCAAATATGATATAAATGACATCTGACACAAAGATACAGAACGAATGCTCTGACTCAAACAGATATTTAACCTCCACTGAGCAAAAATCTAATTTGTTTGTTCATTAAGTTAACTACCATTTTATTTCATGTGTTTATTTTCTCATACATTCATTAACATATTTAGCTTTTATTTGTCTAACAATACATTTCTTTTTAGACAGTCCGTAACATTGTTTATGCACCACTTTATTTAATCATTAATAAATCAGTCGACATAGTTGCACATTTATTTATTCATGTATTTACTGACATTGTTATTTATTTATCTCCGCTAATTCAAGGTAGCATGAACACATTGTTACACTGCAAAAAGAGAACTAAAAATAAGTAAAATTTTCTTGAAATTAATGTATTTGCCCTTGATTTGAGCAGGTAAGTAAGATTATTTGCCAATGGAATGAGTATTTTTACCCCTAAAATAAGATAATTAGAAATACTGCACTTGAAATAAGGTGATGGAGATGAGTTGTTATTATTTTAAGTGCAAAAATCTTATTCCATTGGCAAATAGTCCTATTTATCGGCTCAAATCAAGGAAAAATACTTTAATTTCAAGAAAAAAAATCTTATTTTTTGGTCTATTTTTGCAGTGTAGAGTGAAAATAGACCAAATCACCTCTATAGACAAGAATAATTTTCATTCTTATGTTATTTTCTTACTTTCCTTAATTAATAAACCACTTATAAACCAATCACCAATATTAAAAATAACTGCTGATTGTAAGTCCGCTGATTGACAACTGCTAATTGTAACAAATTGTAAATATTTTCACGGACTGGACTATGGCGCTTTACACAGACTAGTTGAAAAATAGGATAATTATTTCACCTTAAAGGAATGTCCAACCTCTGTTATATTCTTTTAACACCTCAGCTTTCTGTTTCATAGCAAAGTCCGACTCCCACAGCGACAGGACCGATGAGCTCATATATCTGTGGACAGCAGCAGCGCCGGGCCAAAACATACAATTTAAAAAAAAAAAAACTGTGTACAGCCTGTTGAGCCCAACTAGGAGCAGGAAGATTTAACCAAACTATCCTGCAGGGCTGCAACGATTAGCCGACATCATCGCCAAGGAAAAATTGTTGACGCAAAAATGCATGCGTCGACACGTCGTTTAAGAAAATATAAACATTGCTGCGGTCTCAATATTTCACTTATTATATTTTTCACTTTCAGTTCACTAAGGCTGCAGCAGAGGGCGGTATAGCGTCAGTTCCCACTGAGCAAAGAGCCTCCATGTCACATGACCTTATCACATGACTGCAGCTCCAAGAAAGTGAAGTGTTTTGTAAATTATACTTTCTTTGATACAAAAATAACTTTTAGGTTGATTTTAGGCAAGAATGTGGCTGTAAAACTGAAATATCTTCTTGGTTTATCCAGACATGGCTTAGCTGTGAAACATGGGTGGATCTAGACGGGGGCCAACAGGGGCCAGTGCCCCTGTAGAACTGCTCAGGGCCCCTGTTATGGCCTCTGTCCTGAAGACATAATGCTGAATCAGTTTCTCATGATTAGCCCGTTTAATTTTTTCACCTTTACATTTTAATTTTAATAATAATTTTTTGTGTTTCACTTTTAGCTCCAGCCGTATTGAGAGAAGATCAGTTTTCAGGAGTCTTCAACCTGCAGTTCCAGAGACACAAGCGGCTCTGTGGCTCACTTAATATATGAAATGATAAAAGTTTGCCCAGTTTTAACTGGTTTAATTCTTTTTTTCAGAGCCCTCATGTAAATTTGGTCTAGAACCGCCACTGTTGTGAAATGGCCGTCATGTCGGTTCCTGCTGCTTCACCAGCTGCAGCTGAGCGGCAGATCAAGCTCCTCAGCCCCGGAGGAGGCGGCCTCTGGGGGCCAGACTGTTTTAAATCTACCGCTGCTTTTCAATCGGAGGAAATAAAACGGTTATAATTGGGTTTATTTCACCGTTTCATTCATCACTGACATTAATGGTTGAGATTAAGGTGATGCAACATGACGGGATAGTTTTATTTAACTTTACTAGAGCGATGCAGTATATTTGGAAATGAATAATCCTGCTTGTTTTTAATATAATAATAGGCTGGAAACATTGCCTGATTAATGAGAACAAGCCAGACTGCAAACATGTTAATATTCTCCTCTTTTTTACACCATGGTTTAAAATCTTTGTAAACATTAAGCAATCTTATGTCATGATTTGGGTTTTTGGACTTTTTATTCACTCTCCTCTCCATGCTCCACCCTTACCAGCCACCACTCACCACCATAAGCAGCTCCACCTGCTGCCACCAGTTACCTTCCACCTGTTTCCCTGCCGTTATAACATTGCTTTAATGACAAAAAAATGTTTTAAAAGCATATTAAAAGTAAACTAAATCAGTTAAATTTCAAATTAATATTTTATGGAGGATCCTTTATAAAGCCAATAAAGAAGAGTGGTAACAAGAGGCAATAAAGAGACATTCAAAGGTGTGTAGACAAGAGCAGGTGAGTCAAAATATATTTTTAAAAGCAACTGAAGTGTGTTCAAAATTCAAAATAAAGTTATATATATTAAACTAGATAATATAATATATAACTATATATAAGCTATATAATATATAACTATATATATATATAGAACTAATATATAGTTATATATAACTAGATATATATATAACTATATATATATTATATACTATATATATATATATTCTATATATATATAACTCTATAATATATAATATATATAGTAACTATAATAGTTAGACAATATATATATAAAACTCTATATATATCTATATATCTATATCATATATCACTATAATCTCATACTCTACTCTCCTCTCTCTCTCTCTCTCTCTCTCTCTCTCTCTCCCCTCTCTCTCTCGTTTCTCTCTCGTCTCTCCTCCTCTCTCTCTCTCTCCCTCTCTCCTCTCTTCTCTCCTCTCTCGCTACTCTCATCTCTCTACTCCTTTCTTTTGCCTTTTGCCCCCCCTTCCTTGGCTTTTCTTTCTTTTATTTTTGAATTTTGAACACACTTCAGTTGCTTTTATTTTATTTATTTTTAAAAAGCAACTAAAGTGATGGAGGTCGTAAAAAGAAAAAATCAACTATATTAATAGTTAGTTGCAGCCCTACAGCACAGAAGAATACAAAAATTATTCATTTAGCTGCTCCTCAAAGAGCTGAAAGCAGTTTTTTTGGAGATGAAGGTACAAACTGTGCTCTGTGTCTCCCGTCTCTGCCAGAAAGACAGAAATCATCACTATGCATCATCACGGCGGCAGACCTGCACGCTAATTGGTTGCTTTCCATGTGCTCCTGTCCTGCATGCTGCAAAAACTACGTTCTGGAGTAAAAGGTTTATTACTGAACACATAAAGCAGCGCAGGGGACCCTAGAGGCCCTACCTGCTCACAGAGCTGCAAAGAGGTAAATAAATGTTTTATTGTGCTTTAAATGTGAGAGTAGTCTGTCTTTTACGTCGTTGAACAATCCACCTGTTCTTCTGTAGCCCACATACCACCTGTGAAATGTAGGAAAACGCTATTATTTCGCCTTTTTTTTTGTTTTGTTCCCCAGTGTCCTGTCTAGCAATGTGGCAATAAGAACTGATGTCTTATTGCCAAATAGAGATCGACAGATTTTACTTTCACAAGTGGAGCAAACAGCTTTCGCCATAATGCTCCGCTTGATTTATGCATGTAAATAATTTTATTGTGATTCCTGCGGAGAGAATTTCAAATTATGTGGACACTACAATGGGAAAGTAGGAGAGTGAAGGAAGAAGAAGAGGAAAAAAAAAAAAGAAAGAGAAGAGGTGAAAGAAAGAAGAGATAAAAGGGAAAGAATGATAAAACGTCTCCCGTCTGCTTCATCACCTGGAAAGAGAGATGTAAAAAGAACAGCACAACCAACAGACATAAAGCAACAGATACAATAGAGTAACGCCTTGATATCATTGCTAAATCATATATATTATTATCTAACCCAGGGGTGTCAAACAAACGGCCCGCGGGCCGGATCCGGCCCACCGAACAATTTAGTCCGGCCCTGTGGCTAAATGCATTATCATTATATAAAATAAAAAGAAAAAAAATTATTATTATTTTTTTTTTCCCAGTGTCCTGTCTGGCAATGTGGCAATAAGAATTGTTGTCTTAATGCCAAAAAGAGCTCATCAGATTTGACTTTCACAAGTGGAGCAGTACGGCTTTTGCCATAGTGCTCCGCTTGATTTATGAATCTGAATAGTTTTATTATGATTCATGCGGGGAATATCTCAAATGATATGGACATTACAATGAGAAAGTAGGAGAGGAAAGGAAGAGCAAGAAGAAAAAAAAGAAAAGGTGAAAGAAAGAGGAGATAAAAGGAAGAGAATGATAAAACAATTATTGAAAAAAAACATGTACTTTGTTTAATTGAAAATATGCAGTTCCTATATTGTCCACGAGGGGCGCTGTGTTTTAATCAGCAGATTAAGCTTCAGGTGTGGAAAAAATGTAATCATTTCTTATTTTGTCATGCAGGACAGTGTTTTTAAGTTCCAAAAATGTGAATAAATGTTTTTCAACATTGTACAATCACTGTGATCAGTTCTTATGCATAATGCACTTAAGTAAATGTTTAACTGAGTAAAAGTATTGTTGAAATTGCACATACTTTTCTTAAAAACGCTGAGGTTATTCATAATATATTGTGTAAAAGTGAAATTCATTTAATATAAAAATCAACAACAAGTCCACATTTATTAGTTCTATTTAATCTTGCAATGAGTTTACTCGTGTGGCCCTCTTGAGATCAGATTAAGCTGTATGCGGCCCCTAAACCAAAATGGGTTTGACACCCCTGATCTAAGCTGACATGTGTAAAGTGATACCTGAGAAAAGAAAGTGGGAAAAAAAAAAAAATTATGGGCTTTCTGTATATAAGTTGTATATATATTATTTGGCCTTTTTAAGACTTCTTCCATTGTTGGGCCTTAAGCCCACCGTTAAACAGCAGCATTTTATCCATGTATAACATCATGGGTATAAACCCAAAGGGACGGGGGCAACATATTCACAAAAACTCACACAGGATGCAACCAAGGTCGGTCATTTGCTGACTCTGCAAAGCTGAATGCTGCAAAAGCAAACTTTTAATCAGAAGCAGAGGCCGCTGCAGTGCTCCCTAAAGGCCCCGAGCCTCTACCGACACCCTCGTCTCTCCTTACATTCAGTAAACCCCCCCCCCCGTACATGGAAGCTGCAGCGAGTAAAAGGAGCGACGTTCGGCTGCTGTACGTCTGAGTTAAGTTATCGATGCACGTTTTTTCCCCCCCCTGTCTGCAGCAGCATTGATTCTCAGCAGCCGAGGCTCCCTGTGGTGGCCGGCCGTCAGCAGACCGGCGCAGGCGGAAGAGTAATAGAGTATCGATCAGCGCCCGGCCCTGCAGACAGTCAAGTCATCTGAATACTGTGGCTGGGCGCAGCCGTGTCAAACACCCCGCCACTAAACACTCCCTAACCCGCTTTCAGAGCCTCGTTGGCGCCACTCATCAGCCGAGCCCAGGGGGAAACGGACCAATCAGCTTCACGACGCCGACGGTCAACGACCATCAATCAAAAGTATTTAACAGTAGCGTCCTCATATTCAGAAACTGTCTGGTTGAAACGAGTCGCTGTTCAGTAGGTCACATGCTGCTGATCAAAATCTTAAGACCGGTTAAATTTTTTTAAATTACTTCCATTTTTGCACTGTTGGATCTTAAAGTCTAACTCTTGGACTGAATGTATTTTAACGCAGATGCATTCAAATAGTCACCAGAGTAAAGAAATGTATATTATATGTGAATTATGTGCGCTGTTTGGAAGTAATTTCGATAAAACTTGCTGTATAAGCGAAAAAAGCCCAAGCATTCTTCAATCGGGCTGTTTCGGAATGTGACGTCACAAACAGAACGAGTACCATGCATCCTGCTGCTAACACTACGACTTTCGCTACCGATTTATTAAATTTAATTAATAACTCTTAATCTACGTACAAAAAATTAATCAAAAAAAAATGTCTGATACATCTTCAAACTCCACCTCAAGCATCGGCGACTCCGATACCGAATATATATACGAAGAAACGGAGTTTGAACAAGGTGAACCTGAGGAGACAATATTTATCGCTGCCCAAGACATAGAGCCCATGCTCCATTGTAAATACCCCTCACAATCCTCGCTTGTGAAGTGTGAATTGCATAAAACACTTTTGTCACTGCCGGCAATCCAGTCCTTTCGCGTTTCTTTTACGAATTTATCCCATTTCTTTCACTTCAGCCAACAACTACGCACCTCGAAGGCATTTTATTGTGGACTTAGTTCGGCGATTTTTTTTAAAAGCGGTTGCTCAAAGTAGACGTGGATCAGCAGATTTGGTGTGTGAAAGAAGATACTGGAAAACATCCATATATCCTGGTTCGCCGTACCAGTTGTACAATGTAAACAATGTGTTTCTATGCAAGTTCGCTTCGCGCATTTTCGTTGTTCTTGAACTGACGTCACACGTCGGAAATGGCCGATCGTAAACGGAGGCAGCACTCAAACGCGGAATACCATAATCGATGTAAAAAATGCGCAATATTTCATATTTAAACTTAATTTGAACACTTTTGATACATGAATATTCAAAGTTTACCTTGTTCTGGAAGTTATTCAACGGTTTTTAGGATTTTTTTTTCGGTCCAAAAGTTAGACTTTAAGACGGGTCCAGGTAGAGCTTTAAAATGCAAAAAGAAGAAATGGGAACAACAGACCAAAAGGTTGTGAGCAGGGACTTTATTGAAAACAACTATTTAACTCAAGGCTGTTCATCAGATGTTCAAAAGGTTTAAGACCACAGCTAAAAAAAAAAAAAAGCCAAAAACCTCCTAAAACGTAAATTAAAGTGTCAAAAACGGACTCAGTAGTGAGTAGCTCCACCATTATTGTTGATCACTTCAAAAATTCGGCATGTCAGTGTTTCCAAAAGGCCGGTGGGGAAGTTGGTCCAAGCGGTGAAGATGGCTTCACTGTCTGGAGCTGATGTCTATTTTTGTAAACCTCCCCAAACGTTCTCAATTGGATTAAGATCAGCAGGGTGACGTTATTCTCCTGGATAAAAAGTCTTGGTCAGACAAAGAACCCAGTCAACACCACACGGCCGAGGCCCTCAGCCATGAAGGATGCCGCTGCAGCATCTCCACACAGCCAGCTGCTGTTTGACGCCCTGCAGAATCCCGGAGTCATGCCAGTAATCTATCGCTCCCTTGCGAAGTCCAAGACGGGCAATCTTGTGGCGTTGAAGGAGACGTGGTCTTTGAAGACGTTTCTTGTGTTTGACGCCCTTCCTTTACAGATGCCGTCTGATGGTTATTGGGCTGCAGTCGGCACCAGCAATGACCTTAATTTGGGACGAGGATCGTCCGTGTCTTGACGGACAGCCATTCGGACCCTCCACCTCAGCGCTGGTGAGTTTTCTCGGTCTGCCCCTTGATTTTCTTTTAGTTTCATAACCCTGAGGATCTGTTTAAAGAATGCAAAGGGACTTTTCTTAATGTGTCCAACATCGGCAGCGACGTCACGTTGTGAGAGGCCTTGTTAACGCAGCGCAACAATCCTACCAGGTCCAAAGACGGTGAGATTTCTTGCCTTTGCCATCGAGGGATCTTCACAGTGTGATTACTTGACAGGAAATTACATGGAATCCAAATTTTTACACAGGTTTTAACTTGTAAAGGCTGTGGTCTTACACCTTTGATCAGCTGATGAACAGCTTATTTGAGTTAAACTGCTGTTTTCAATAAATTGTCTGCTTACAACTTTTTGGTCTCTTGATGCCATTTCTTCTTTCTTTCATGTTGAAGCTTTACTTCTTTAACCTTCTAAAGATACAACGGTCCAAAATGCAAAATCATGCAATTTTTAACTGGCCTTAAGTTTATGATAAGGAGTGCAGAAAGATCTGCACAATTCAAGACTGAGATTTCAGATGATTTTCTTATGGTAGCGATGGACATTTTACATACTTGTTCATAATAAGAAGAAACTACTTCAAAGAAATTGTCTATAAAGACATTAACCAACAGAGTATGGCACCTTAAAGGTTATTTACTCCCTTCTCATCAATTAATTATCTCTTTTTATCCAATACATTTTTATATTATCCAATACATTTTTATATTTTATCTCAGCATCTCTTTGTTTGTATTTTGGCTAGTAAAGCACTTTGTGCACATTATGGATTGTTGAAAAGTGCTACATAAATAAAGTTTGATTGATAATGGAAAAGCTTATTCTGGCATTGCAGCATTTAATGCTTCCTTGTAACCGCTGACATGGCTGCATGTCTCCAGTGGGGATTTTAACGAACTAGGAAGAGGTCTTTGAAGTTGGAGGGCCACTTATTGTGATTATGTCAGCTACAGCCAGTTGTTAACAATCACCGCCTGTTTTCTTGTTTTTTTGGGTTGCAGAATTGCAACACAGTTCGTTGACCGAATCAGGATTTTCTGCAGTATAAACCTCAGAGAAAGACAGACGCCGGAGCGGCTGTCTGTGTTATCGTATGACCTGCCCTGATGAGTCCTTACAACAGAGCGCTACATTTCTGAAGCAGGGAAAGGCCTTTTTCTACAAGTGGCACCGGTGGGCGATTGACTTGAACCGTGTCCCAATATTTCATGACTCAAATTATCAACAAGTCAGATCAAAACAGAGCAGAAATGCTAATGTTAGCTTACCAATTCGCCAACGATGTCATCTGCAAAGGCAAGGCACAGCTTTACTGAAGACAGTAGCTTTGTATTTTCAGACAGATACAGGGCTGTGAGAAAGTATGTGCATCCTAACGAGTTCCTTCTGTTTTTAATGGGTGTCATTTTCTGTGCATAGTTCATTATCTGAGTTACAGGGAAGGACTCGAACCCAGGACCTTCTTGCTGCAAGACAACAGCGCTAACCACTGCGCCACTGTGCTTAAAATAGTATTTTTTTTCTACATGTTGTGAAAATGCAAAGATGTTTTCACAGCTATCAAACACATTCGGTCTACATTTGCAACCCATGTAGCCAGACTTCCTACCATCTTTATAAAAAAAAAAACGAAACGTGAAGCATTGATGCATCCGAGTCCCACAGGACCTGAAATGCACTTTAAACTAAGTCTGAAGGTGGGTGTGCAGTATTTAAAACTAGCTTTTCTCAAAAAGCTCATTAAACTTTAATGGTTCTGAGCATTTGAGTCCCTCAAAGGCACTTTTCCCTTAAGTAGTTTAATGTCTAACTTCATTATCATGCACTCCCTACTGAATAATATAGTGGATTGAGAAGGAGCTTTTTGTGCCTGTTGGGAAGAAGAAAGGAACAATGCAGGAACCTGTATGTGCTTTTCCTGCTCTGGTTTTGGTAAGTTAAGGATCACAGATCACTCATCTTCACGGGTTATAATTAGGAGTGTCCTAATACCAGTTTTTACCAGACCGAGTACAAGTACTTCAGTTTAGATACTTGCCGATTCAAAGTACCGATACTGAATACTTAATTAATCGGGACTTATAGATCACACGTAACTTAACGATATCATTTACCACTGAAAACGACTGATCATCAAGGCCGATACCGATACCAGTATCGGTGTCGGGACACCAATAGTTATAATGCTGTTTCAGGGTCTACGAAAAGGACTAGGAGATGTCTGTTAGAGGTTTATCATCCTTCCTGAAAACCAAGACATCCTGTCAAGGTCAGCGTCTCTTTTCACATAGTTTTAAACCTTCACACCGGACCACACTACGATAAAACACAGCAGGTTGCAGCGCTGCAAACAGCAACACAAGCAGGTAGGCCTGGACGATAACACGAAATTTACGACAATAACCAATGTCATTTTGCCAGTATTTTCCACATTAAAAAAATGAAAGGAAAAGTTGTTTTTAAAGGTAAAGGTAGGCTGTCCTTTTAAGGCGCTACAGGGTGTAGTCACGTCACTCCACCCCATCCAGTCTGAAGGAAGCGTCCAGTTATCGCTATCGAGTAGCCTGGGTGCCATTCCGAACTTAGTCCCGCCCACAACGTTTTAGGTCGGGAAGTTTGGTCTGGCATTGCTCAATAGTAGCGCGAGTATGCTCACCCAATATCTGGCGGGCCAATCAAATCATCAGGGCGGGCTTTATACGATGATGGACAGATGATCAACAGTAACGTAATCAATCACGTCACCAAAGCGCACTTGGGTTGAATTTGTTTACAACAACGATGGCTGCCGCTGGAGAGTTGAGGTGTGTAGATTCTGCTATTAGGTGTGTTCTAGAAGATATCGACAGGTTCGTGTGTTGAAGGACTCCTTGGATCCTTACATACTTTTTGCAACACCGGCAAAAATCGTTAACGCTCATCTTCTTATGCTAGGCTAACCGTTGAGTTCCGTTGTCAACAACAATGCGTCGCTTAACATACGTCACACACTCCGTTGCTCTTATTGGTTGTAGGTCTATCCTATTGAGTGCAGAGGAATCATTTTTCCTGGTTCGTTCGAAACACGCCCCATAATCACAGCTCCATGGAGCAGTATCAGACTGAAATTCTGACTAGAATTGAGTATGACCATGTCAGGCTAGCTATCGAGATGAACTGCTCAATATATGTGATTTTAGGCCATATCAATGAATATTCAGCAATGCAGTACAGCTGGTTGCTACAGGAAGTTAGAAAAGTAGAAGTTTAAAACTCTCATAAGCCCTTGCTTCAGAAACAGAGTCAAAACTTCAAGGTTTCATTTGTTATAAAATAGCTTCCAAGAGGAAATGTTTGACAATCTGTCTTCCAACCTGCAGCTGACTTAAATACACAATCTCTTCTGATGTATCTACGGCCATCAACCAATGTATCGGCATCAATCACGTGGCAGACGAATTAGCAGCGAATTGCCAAAGCCGGTTTCTTCCTTCTGAAATCACCGGCAGAACAGTTTAGTTGGGCGGAAACAATGCACCACAAACTCATCAGTTCCCAACAATAAAATTAGACACATTTTCATATTTTTAAGGAAAATACAAATGCAATTTATTTTTTTGTACTTATAGAAATAGATACAAGATTTTGAAATCCAAAACATTGTTAAAAACGTGACGTAATCGGTGCAGAATAATTTTACCCAGGCTCATTTCCTCCGTGTACATTAGATCTGAAGCAGGACGCAGTGGTGAAATCAGCAGTTTTCTGCGTTTTCAGCAGTAAGGTAAAGGTCTGATAGATCATAAACTGGGTGTTAATCAATTTCTGCTCAGTGTAAAGCTCTCCAGTTAAGGTTTGATTAGTCTGATAAATAATAATAATACATAAAACTCATATAGCGTTTTTTTGGACACTCAAAGACGCTTTCAAAAACAAAACAAAAAACAGAAATATACGAAAAATCATATTACAGAAAGGCAAGTTTAAATAAGTGGGTTTTGAGATGTGATTTAATGTTTTGTATTGAACCTGAGTCCTGATAAAAACAAAAGGAAACATTTTACATTAAGCACCAAAATACCATACACAACTTCATTGTGTCTTACATTTTTTGGTTGTCCCAAATAAATGGTTAAAAATCCTAAATTGCGGTTTAACAAATATCTAAGCTTGGTAAAATTCTGGTTATTCCAGAGAACTAATGCAGAGCTGTGAATCAGACTCCTCCCTTCATAGCAAAGCCTCTCTGTGACTCTGTTGGCCTTTAGCTTTCTGACTGATTTACATGTGAGTTAAGCTTTTTGAATTTATGAACTGAAATAAAATTTACTTTTCAATGCTATTCTACATTAGTGGGAGATCCTGTATAATCCAGAAGAGAAGAAGGGATTTTGTGATAGAGGCAAATGTTTCTTAATCCAACAGAAAACCATGCATGTGTGCACAAAATTCCTAATAATTCACAGTTTTTCCTTCCACTCAGTTTTCCATTGATGTTCGTGGATACAGGACCAGGTTTGTTAGCCAGGATGAATGAGTGGACCAGATCATGATATTTCTTTTTAATGAGGAATTTAATTTTCTGTTTTCATTTGCTGGAAGGCATCATCATCATCATCATCATCATCATCATCATCATCAAAATTCAGCTAAGTGCTTGAATTAGAGCACTCTGTGAGTAACCGATCAATATTTTCCCAAGTATGTTATGTAAGTACAAAATAATCATTAACTTGTGCTTTCAGAACATCAGTTAATGTTGTTTTTTTAAGTAAAAACCAAAACTTCTGGACCTCCAGGTCGACAAATATCCAACAAATTGTCCTTTTTCGGGGGGGGCTTCCTGCCTGCAGGCTCACGCGACATCATCTCCCGGCTAAAACCTAAAGGATGCTCCTCCTGCTCGCTCTCCTTTCTTCCAGCCTTACGTCTGCATGACTGACATCCGGGCGGACCAAAACGTGTAATCTGCGTGACCCAGTTTCCATGGCGATGCACGTTGGCAGAAGGAGGTTACACCATCCAGAACCACGGCCTGCTGTGCAATGGGGGGGGGGGGGGGGGGGGGGGGGGGGGGGGGGGGGGGGGGGGTTGTAACAGCGGCAGGGGACTCAGCTCGCCGAGTCCTGAGGCGCTGCATCTGATATCATCCACAGCTCCAACACATCACCGGCTTACACAGGAAGACCGCTGCATGCGGAGAGGAGGGCGCAGCGGAGCAATTAGCGATTCTGCTGAAGTTAGCGGGGAATTAAAAATGATTAGTCATGCTGTAGGAATAATAATCTCCAATCCTGCAGGGACTGATAGCTGACTTGATGCTTTTACGAGGGACAAATACTCCTCGCTATTTATCGCAGGTGTCTAAATCTTTCCTCTTCTCCTTCAAACGTCGGATTCACCGACGGGAGACTCGGATGCATCAATGCATCACGTTTCGTTTTTTTAATTTTCTTTTTATAAAGATGGTAGGAAGTCTGGCTACATGGGGCGCAAATTTAGAACGAAGGTGTTTGATAGCTGTGAAAACGTCTTTGCATTTTCACAACACATGGAAAAAAATACCATTTTAAGCACAGTGAAGCAGTGGGAAGCACAGTTGCCTTGCAGCAAGAAGGTTCTGGGTTCAAATCCAACCCTGGGTCTTTCTGCATGGAGTTTGCATGTTCTCCCTGTGCATGCGTGGGTTCTCTCCGGGTACTCCGGCTTCCTCCCACAGTCCACAAAACATGACTGTTAGGTTAATTGGCCTCTAAATTCTCCTTAGGTGTGAGCCCCAACATCCCTCATGACTCTAATAGGGATAGAAGTGATAGAAAATGGATGGATGGACACAGAGGGCATGATAGGAGAGTCCCTTTCAGGACATTAAATACTTCTGCAGCCATTTTCATAAAATGAAAGAGGGGATTTTCACTTTAGTCTTTCTTTACATCAACAGTGAAAACGCCCAAGAAAGATATTTTTGTTCTGCAGAGAAGACAAAAACTTTAAACAACTGCACCAACCTAACTCAAATCCATACAAAGAACAATCAGTACTTGCTAACTTCCTATAACCAAACGTTATCGCAGCATATCTCAAGCTGATAAAGACCTTAGAGCCTGGATGGAAAAGAAACTGAACGTATAAATCAGATTACGACATGTTTGAGGAGGATGAAGAAGAGAAATGTCCCTCTTGTTGCTCCCCTCTGTATGCACAAAAGTAGGACTTTTATCACTTTAGTAAAAACTTATTCAGGAGCTGCTTGTTCAATAGCTGAGATTAAAATGATTTTTGCCGTGCCCAAGTAATCAGGAGAGATCGTGCTCTTCGTCCCTCAAAAAGTCTGCAAGCCAACCAGCTGATGATGCATCTGCAGCAAAACAACAGAAACGGTTGTGTGAAGAAATTCTGGCTGTTTGATTAAACATCCACATGTTTAAAACATGTGGATATTTAAACAAATTTACTAATACTGAAAAATGTAATTAATTTAATTAATTAATGGAAAATAGTCAACAAGTGTTAATCAGCAGAAAGAAACAACAGGTCATGAGAATCATCAGAAACGCATAAAGCCTCCTACTCAGTGACAGGGATTATGCAGGGACCCATACTAAATAAACACTTTAAAAAATTAGTTCTTTAAAAAACAAAATGAGCAACTAAAGAGCAGCAATTCAATTGTACCGACATGTTTATTTCAGAGCAAGTTGCAGCGTTTACGCTCTGTGCAGCTCCTCCTCTGGAGTAGCACTATTCTCCTGGACTCTAGAGGGCAGCGTTGCGCTCCTACGCCAAGCGTACTACACCCCACTACACGCAGATGTGGAAAACACAGTTGTTTCCAACATATAAGCCTCTTTATTCCAAGAGTGACGGCAATTTCTGACCAGGAATTGTTAACAACTTGTTGATCACGGTGATATTTTTGGGCCGATTCATAAAGATGTTTATATTTACAAACCTCCCCCAGAAGGAGCTCTTGCTCATCTGCCATGTTTTTTTTCCCGTGTAGTTAGGAGTTTTCCCAGAAGCGCGGAGCAGGACCGCACACTGTACGATTCCTTTGCCCTTTTTGGGCCGATTCTTTAGTTGTGCAACAATTTTTTTGGATCGGACCGACTTTCAGCTGCTCGGTGCGTCCTGCGTCGTGTCGTATACGGGGTGGTAACGAGGGGCGATTCGCCTTTCACCATCACCTCCCGATCAGGAATCGGACGGTCAGATGAAAATAAAACATGTTTGAAGTTCAGTCGGTCCTCTTGAGGTGATGGTGAGCGCCTCCTGCTGGTGAAGTAGAGCTACGAGCCGATTTCCCCATCCTCGCGCACTGAGCATGTGCAAACAAGGGAATTCTTCTTCTCCTCAGACTAAACCATAGGAGCAGAGAGAATCATGGTAGCGGTACGTGTGACATGGAGTCAAACTACGGAGCAGCAACTCATAGATTTCCCAAGTCAGCGCGTTTCGTTCTAGTGAGCCTCATATTTAACAATGAGCATCGACACTTCCGTCTTTTTCTTCTTCTACTGTTTACGTTTGGTTTCCGGATAGACGAGTCCGACAAGCGGCATCTCCCTATGCCGCTGAGTCCGACGTGGTTTTTAGATGTACAGTAAGAACAGAGATGGAGAGCTGTGAACTTTTAAATCCTGAGGTTTCATCGTACAGTTTGAGCTGTAGCTGAGTACAACGACTGAAAAATATCGTACAGTTTATGCCCGGCTTCAGGCAGAATGACGTGATATGTCTGCGCGGACCTCGCAGATCCGTCAAGCACAAACCAGCCTTTATTCTACAGAAACTTTGAGGCCTGTTTTCTCATATGGAGGAATTTATCAGTATGGTACTGAAGAGAACGGCCTGATCTTTTACTATTGCCAAGGTTGAATCCTGTTTGTATTAATAACTGAAAACACTTACCAAAGAATGATTAGTACTGGAATGTTTTACTGAATCACAATAGAGGTAAAGTAGGCCAAAAGGAACTTTTGTTGAGCTACCCTTGGCTCCTACTCTGTTTCTGTTTTTCCAAACAGACAATAAGAGTTCCCAGAAATGGAATAACACGCACACACACACCGTTCCAACTAGGGAGGAAGGACTCTTGGTCCATGTGCACAGTAAGATATCATGTTCCCATTTAGTCATACTGCATCCCTATAAAGGCTGAAAGTTACCCCATATTGTTGGGATTGCTGTGAAATGAAGATGACTGCAAGTCTGGAATAAAATAATCCCCCTGCTGGTCGCTGAGAGAAGTTGCGGTGTCTGGTCTCGTCTATGTCTCTTTTTTAAGGTTCAATCCTCTCCCACACTCACCAATCTTTGCAGAATGCCAACATTCAAATGGTAAAATTTTCTTTAATTATTTACATCATTGGAAAGCTTAGATTCCACTCTTTCTGGATCTGTAAATAACACAAAAGGACCCCGGGGAGACCTTGTGTCCCGTCACATTTTCTCATCAAACCCACAACATTTAGGTCACGTCTGAATCTGCACCGCTGTAGGTTATGGATCCAAACCGGCTCAATCGTTTTACTTTATATTTACGTTGTTCACAGTCTGTTGGGTTCACAGTCTGCTGGGAGGTCCTTTTAAAGGTATACTATGCAACCGGGGTTGATTTTCCAGCGAGGCTCCCCCCAGAGGGTGAAAGTAAAAGTGCACTGTCATAAAGATGCTCAGCTGTTCTGGTTTCTCCATCAAGCCAGGCGCGGTTGTTTTGAGCTTAGCAGACAGGCGAACGCAACGAAAAGCCGAAAAACACATGGAGTTCTCGCCGTAAAGCAAGACCGACTCTCGCGGTCTTGCACCAGACTTCTGAGCCTGTGGGTGCGGGCCGAGAGCTCTTGCAATTGCAAGTGCGGTATTTCCCCTACAGACCACCAGGGCGGCCGAGAAAACCTTAGTTCGACCTGAAATGACTCATTTAATCATCCAAAACGGTATGGAACACATTAATTAACTGAAAAATGTTGCATAGTATGCCTTTAAAGCAATTATTGTGCAATAATTTAGCTAACCAACAACGGTTTGCATCGGTGATGCGTTTTTGTTTGAATCTTCAAAATCAAATAACAAATTCCTTACACTTCACTGTTTCCTAGGTTAATAGGTTCCGCATTTGATTGCTCGTAAGATTCGAAGAGGTGAGGAATTTGGACTCAGTGAGGGTAAGAAGGAAACAATCGGTCAGTAATCTTAAAAGCTAGTGTTGCACCGATACCAGTATCGTCCGGGGCCCCGATACCGCACTAAAATGGTGGTATCGGTATCGGCGAGTACCAACAAATAGGGCACAGATACCATTTTAATGTTTGTATGTCACTTTAACGCAGCCTTCTCTCTCCCGACACTCACTAGTTCTACTGGATTCACTTTGTATTAGTCTTTTTCCTGCTTTACAAAGGTAGCAGTTTGACAAAGCCATGATGGCAATTATTTTACATCCAAGTAGTATGCAGTTCTTCATATATACACACACATCAATTTCAAACAGATGGTATCGGTATGGAATCGGTATCGGCTGATACAGCACAGCCAGGTATCGGTATCGGGGGCCAAAAAAATGGCATCGGCGCAACACTATTAAAAAGGCAAATAAAACTCATAAAGAGCGCCTGAGAGCCAACTCACCCGCGGCCTCTTCCAGACGACGCGTCCGATCCTGTTGCCCTGGTAGAAGAGGGAGTCGTCGGTGGCGGGGAAGCGGGGGTCTTCAAACAGGAGGCCACTCTGCAGGCACTGCCTCTTCAGGGTGGAGTACTGCTGCCCCTCAAAGGCCTTCACCGTGGTAAACATCCTTCAGCCCTGATGGGAAACCAGCCAGGAGACAGAGAGGTGAGATCATTTCTGCGCAGCACATCCTCCACACACCGATATCCTCCGTCTTCACAGACTCACACAGAAACCCGTCGTCCTTATCGCGGCCTGACAGACTGAAATACCTTCGCAGAGAACGGCGGAAACAGCAACCCAACGTGCGCTGCTGCCCCGAGCGCAGCCTCGATTCACTGGGTTAAACAGATTAATCTGTCGATTCAATGACATCCTCTGGGGCCTTATTACCGCCGCTATGCGTCGAAGGAGCTATGCACACATTGATCAGCTTAAGGCACGCAGAGCGGCCAGAGAGGCAGGATGGAGGTATGGAGGGGATAATCGATACGGAGGCATTGGATGAATGACAGAATTTGCTACGGAGAGCTTCTAGCCGACAGACAAAGGCCATATTTACACTGGCTGATTCCACCACTACATGCATTTAAAGGTCAATACTCCAGGGTAAACATCCCGGTTGTGCTTTTCATGCAAACAATATCTTCTTTCACTTGCTCCACAGCGGGTCACCCTCCTCCGTCTGTATTATCGGCCCTCCTCCCATCCATCAGCCTTCTCTGTGGTCTTCCTCCGCTCCTCCTCGCCGGCCGCTTCGTATTCAGCGCCGGTCCGATAAATTCATCATCCCTCCTCTGTGCACGTCCAAGAGAGAAGTGGGAGGTGTAGCGTGACGAGGTTAACGCCACGAAATCCACGTCGGACACGCTCACGCAAGCCTTTCAGGGGTTAATGTGACAGCCTGCTTAATTTTGACTGATGCGCCGAGGTTAAAATTCCCAGGGTGGCGATTTATTAGCGCGGATAACCTGGAGAAATTATTAACTTTATGCGATTACAGCTGGGCTGAATAGACTCCAAGGAGGACTTGAACGTATGCAAACCTAATAACATGACTACAGCCAGAGTCTTTGTTCTTACCGCTGGAGGCTGCAATTCGTAGTTTTTTGTGCTACAACAGCTTGGTGCTCGTTTGTTTTAAGCATGGCTCGGCTCTAAACGTCAAAGTGAGGCCGGGGAGCCGTGCTCAGATGATGTGGGAGGACTCGTCCTTCCACAGCGTTTAAAGCTCTTCATGGACCTCACATAAAATGTTGCAGTGATGAAGTTAGTGTGAGAGACGGACCAGAGTGAACAAAACCATATGAAGAAGTGGAACAAAAAAAAACATAAACACAATTTCTAACAGTAACGATGTTTAGCCCGTTGAAAAAAAATATTTGATAAATAAAGGATTTTATCAAAAAATGTGGATTCTAGCCCTGTGGAGGCTATTTTCTATGAAACGGAGAAATAGCTGCCAGAGCCGACCTGATAACGTTACTGTAGAGTTAAACAATACGTCAAATGTGAGAGGAACGTAAAAATGAGCGGCACACTGCAAAAAGGGAACTAAAAATAAGTAACATTTTATTAAAATGTGTGTATTTATCTTTGATTTGAGCAGCAAGTTCAAATGATCGGCCTATGGACTAATATTTTTGCACTTAAAATAGCAACAACGCATCTCCATTATCTTATTTCAAGTGCGCATATATATATATATATATATATATATATATATATATATATACTGTATATTCTGGGTCTATTTCATGTTCAATGGACACAAAAACGGGAAGGTAGAAGAGAGAAACAGATGAGACAAAATGCTAAAAAGGAGAAAAGGTGAAAGAGAAAGAGAGAGAGGAAAGGTAGAGAGCGATATAACATCCTCTGAGTCTGCTTCTACAGCTGCAAAGAGAGATATAAAGAACAGCAGAACCAGCTGATAAAGTATTACAGGTACAAACAACCAACACCTTGATACCATCACTGAAGAATATACAGGATTATTTAATACGAAAATGTAGAAAGTGACAGTTGAACATAATAACAGGGGTTTTTCTGTATAGAAGTGAATCTGTAAGTACGTGGATCCACCTGTAGGTGTTTGTGAGAGTGAACTTGTGTCTGTGAGGTTTATCCATGAAAATAAATGCTCAATAGTGGTTGTGAGGAGCCAAAGACCCCCAGAGCACCGAGGCAGACGCCAGAGGAACCAGAACCCCAGATGCCTGAAGGGACCCCCAGAGCAAAGGAGCCCAAGAAGGGCCAACCCAGGAAATGAGCGGCATTAAACAGAAGATCAAGAGATCCTGATGACACAAGAATGCCACTAAACTTTAGGAATTAAGCAGCGTTGAATCCACACAGTACAGACAACCTTAGCAAAGAATGAATTTCCATTTGGATCTTTAGGCATTTTGTTTCTGACAACATTTAATAAAGAAATAATTTCTTCCCAAAGAAAAACTTTTTTTTCCAGAAAATTAAAATCATATAAGGAAGTCTGGCTCCTTGCAAAAAAAAAAAAAAAAAAAAAAAAAAAAGAAGTATAAAGAAGTAAAAATGTTTTGATCAGGTATTTCCCCCCAAATTAACAGGAACGTTTGGCTCCACTTTGCTTTTCAGGCTGTATTAAAAAACATCAACCTTCTACGACGGCATCTTCACCTCCAACTGCACAGCGATAAGCAACCTTCAGGACTCGGCTGCAGTTTGCTTATCGTCGTGAATCGTACACCTGCTTCAACAAACCCATTGTCATTTAGTCAAGGCAGGCACTGCTGTGGAGATCACGCTCTTTGATTTCTCCACTGCATTTAAATACAATTCAGCGTGGTTTGCTTTGTCAGAAACTCCTCAGTCGCCTGGATCAGAGACTACCGGTTCTGGGGATCCTTCTAGAGCCTCTGGAGACGGCTGTGCAAATATGGACTCTTCATAAAAAGAAGAACATTGTGGATAACTGCGAGAATCCTCTACGTCAGCGTCTTCAGTCAGAGGCTCTGCAAAAGGAGATGCTTCCTGCCTGCAGCCATCAGCATCCACAACAACTCGGTGAAGAAACCCATGAGTTACACCACCTTTGGGTAGGGCTGAACGATTTTGGAAAATAATCTAATTGCGATTTTTTTCTTAATATTGCTATTTAATGCGATTTTTTTCCCCAGTTTAATTTATCATGTCTTTTTAAACATATACAAACAACAAATCATTTTGTTTCCTTACTGTGCAGATTAGTTGCTAAAAAACCCACAGCATCTAAACTCAGAGCAGAAATTATTGCGTTCTGCCTACAATATATTTCAACCAAAATTGCAATTTTGACTTTTCTCTGCATTAACCACAAGCAACAAAAATGGCCTCTAAATAAAGACGTTTGTAAACGAGGACTGTTTAAAACAAGAACTTTTAATGTTTCTATTAATCAGAATATTATTCAAGAGAACAGCTTTTAATTGATTTGGACATCAATCCTTGTTGAACATAAAGTGCAACCAACAAGCAAGTCTATGTATTAAACTGATTGACCTGTACTTAATGCTATGTATGATTATATAAACTCTAAAACAAGTAATAAAGTTAGATTATCTCATGTGGAGGCAAACCCACTTTAAACATTTTACTGACACCTAATGGACGTGTCTAATTCCCTAATTGTTACATAGCCAAAAATTGCAGACTCTGCGATTTGGAAATTGCGTTTTTTTAAATCGCGATTATATTGAAAATGCAATTAATTGTTGAGCCCTACCTTTGGGATTAGGAAAGTATTTTTTCCCCATTCTGAATTGTCCATCCTCCAAAAAAAAGGAAAAAGGGCCACATGTGTGGACCTCAGACAGCAGCCAGTCACTTCTGTATAGAAGTGAGTCAGTAAGTACCTGGATCCAGGCACCTGTAGGTGTTTGAGAGAGTAAACTTGTGTCTGTGAGGTTTATCCATGAGAAAAATCCTCAGTAGTGGTTGTGAGGAGCCAAAGACCCCCAGAGCACCGAAGCAGACACCAGGGGAACCCCAGAACAAAGGAGCCCAAGACGGGCCAACATAAGATAAGATGCTTTTATTTGGCATTATAAATAAAAGGTACACACAACAAGATTTCGTAGATTAGATGGAGGGTTAGTCAGATTCCTTCAGTCTGCTGTGCTTGACTTTAATTAAAAGAAATATCCAAACAGTCCAGTTCAGAGAGTTAACGAGCTAGCCGACCTGTGAGCGAGTGATAAAGTTAATTCCTGGAAGGGAGGGGGTGTTGCATTTGGAAGCTAAATCTGACAGATGGCCTTGCTGTCTTGGCTCAAGCCTGCGACGGGGGAAACCATGCTGTCATCTTTCCTCTGTGGAGAGCCAACAGCATTAGCTGCAGAGAACGAATCCTTCGGCATCTATGGGGCTTCATGGCCTCGGTGCCGTGGCGAGCGCAACAATAACCACCTCTGCTGTAAATTAAACCTGAGAGTAAAGGATGAACTGTCAGTCGATATTGTAATTAACTCAGCTCTTCTAATGAATCTTTGCGTCTCGGCTCCTCTGGTCCTTCGGTAATAACCGGCAGTAACAGCCAAACAGCAGCGCTCTGTGGGCTCTAAGCTAAAAAGAGGGCATGTTTCTCTTTCAGTTGTAGGGTTGTACGGAAAAATTAAAGACTAGGGTTGCACGATGTCAGGAACATATTTAACCGTGATAAAGATATGAATTATGATTACTCTTCATCTTCAAGATACTCGTCTTGCTTCGCCATCACACAATGTCCCCATGAACCCTCGCACTGCGCCCGAGGAAACACTCCTGGAGCGGCATTAAGACATCTGCTGGGAATTATTGCCACATAAATAAAGTAAATAAATTTTGTGTGACTTTCTCCTGCATTGATTACATTTCAATTGTTTTACTTTTAAATCACTGCTGCACCTTATACGGTATTTTAAATGTACTGTAAATAACAAGCTGTATATTTGCACAAATGCCCTTGCACAAATCAATTCTGCACATACAAATGGTTTTTAAAATAATCACCTGTACACTGTGACTTCTCCTGCATTGTCTACATTTAAATTGTTTACTTTTAAATCACTGCTGCACCTTATACTGTAATTTAATTTTTACTGCAATTTACAAGCTGTACGCAACGAAATTTCGTTCTGTACGCACTCTGTGCATACAAAATGACAAATAAAGTTGTCTAAGTCTAAGACATTAGATGTAACATAGTCATGCAGGAGCGTGAATGCATGCCACTTAAAATATAATTTGATAACATCCAAATATTGCAATACAGCACACGCCGACAGAAGGACTGAGAATTACGTCTGTGATTCAATACCGTACTTTCGGACTATAAAGGTGCGCTTAAAATCCTTAAATATTCTTAAAAATGTATGGAGCCTTATCTATGATTATCATTGTGCTTACTGACTGATTTTATGTGGTACAATGCGCTTAAAAATATGTTAAAAGGTGTAACTATGACATCAACTATTAGCAATGAAGCCGCTCCACTCAATGGATATTAGGAGCATTACGGTACACTGTGTCACTACCTGATAAGACCCCTGAGCTGTCTACCAGACTGCCTGACTGTAATTTCTAAACTAGAAGTGCATTCATGTGAGGCAGCCTGGAGTACGCGCTAGCAACAATAAACATAGTAAGTTAATTCGATATAAAAGTTACATTTATTTTGGCCTTATGTTATAATCAGGCCAGTGTAGTCCAGCTACTCTGTCCTCCTGAGAGAGACGGATAGAGAGCTGTGGACGTGAAGAAGCACAGGGATATCACACACTTGGGAAGAATATTTAATGCGCCTTATGGTCTGAAAAATACGGTATATTGCGAAGCTCCGTTGAAAACTTTTTATGACGTTGAGCCAGTTAACTTTGCCAACAGTGAATTTCAGCTTTAGAACGAAAACCTTAACCAGTGCATAAAAACACCCTGTGGGGGGGAATAAAAAGTGTTGCTGGAGGGCAGACAGATGTTTGGGAAATTTTTGACCTATGATGATTTACGACTTCAACTTCAAGGGAAAATACAACAGAAGGGAGAATATTTCATGGTAAGTCTGTAAAAAATGGCTACACTTTGAGGACCTCAACAAACCGATTGAGATCAGAAACATTCGGTTTGTGTCGCCTCGACCGAATGACTCCCTTCTGTGCCGTTTGTTGATTTCTCGTGGCTGTGATCGTAAACGTAAGGAGATGAAAGTGGCTGGTTCTACAGAAGAGGGTAACACACGATGATAAGACGGTTTGGCAGCAAACACAGCCCTGAAACTAGGTCACCGTTACGCTCTTACTGTAAACTGTTGATCTCTGACAACATAACTCATAATGGAAAGGTGAAGCCCACTTGTCCACTTTCATTCCTCCTATTATTTACTCAACTATATGAGAAAAATCTCCTCTCTCTCAAGGTCAGAGTGCAGAGGCTGCAGCAGTGCTCATCAACCAGCTGCCCACCCAGACCAAACACAAACATAAAAACTGAACATGAGCGTTAGAACCGGCAACTACTGGCAGTCGCTTCGTTCGTTCCTGGCTGCTGGTCAGCAAACGGCGACACTGATCTTATTTAAGTGCCTCGTTTTCTGTCACATAGCAGGGGTAACGGTGTAATGATATTTGACAAGTGAATGCTACAGTAATAATACAATCATCCCCCTTGAAGTTGTTCACATTTATCACATGTCAACCATAAACCTTTCTGTATTTTATCGTACTGGACGGTCACAAAGGAGCGCATTATAACCAAACATAAACTGGTATCCAAAAGGTTAAAATCCTAAAAGTGAATAAAGGTCTGGTATTTTTTTTATGTGTCCTGTCTGGCACTGCAGCATTAGGAATTGTTGTCTTAATGCCAAAGAGAGGCCAACAGATTTTACTTTTACAAGTGGAGAATAACTGCTTTCACCATAGTGCTCTGCTTGATTTATGTATGTAAAAAGCTTTATTAGATATTATTTGGGGAATATTTCAAGTTCAGTGGACACATAAAAGGAAAAAGGTGAAAGAGAAAGAAAGGAAAAGAAAAAGATGAGGTAAAAAGTTAAAATGGAGAAAAGGTGGAAAAAAAGGAGAGAGCAATACAACATCTTCTGAGTCTGCTTCTACACCTGCAAAGAGAGATATAAAAAGAACAGCAGAACCAGCCAACAAAGTATTACAGGTACAAACAACCAACGGCTTGATACTGTCACTGAATAATATACAGGATTATTTAATACGACATGTATAAAATAATGTATTCCTCATATAGGACATGTTTGACCAATCTGTATAATATGATTGAATTTGACTTTGTAAAGTGCCTCAAGATGACATGTTTCATGAATTGGCGCTATATAAATAAAATTTAATTGAATTGAATTAAAGTGAAAGCTGAAGATAATAACAGGGGTTTTCTGTATAGAAATGAGTCTGTAAGCACCTGTAGGTGTTTGTGAGAGTGAACTTGTGTCTGTGAGGTTTATCCATGAGAAAAATGCTCAATAGTGGTTGTGAGGAGCCAAAGACCCCCAAAGCACCGAAGCAGACGCCAAGGGAACCAGAACCCCAGATGCCTGAAGGGACCCCCAGAGCAAAGGAGCCCAAGACGGGCCAACATAAGATAAGATGCTTTTATTTGGCATCATAAATAAAAGGTACATACAACAAGTTGGTACCAGCCAACAGAGGGGAGCAGGATGGGGGGATGGGGTCCACACTTAGTGGAGACCTTATATGTCACAGGAGGGGGGGGGGGGGGGGGGGGGGCAGTTCAAACCCAGCCTGACAAAAACCCCATTTCCCCCACATGCAAACGCTCCTAATCGCTCAAAAATAAAAATAAGGGATGCTGTACACACAGTCGCACTCAGCACACACATCCTATACTCCCAGGTCCAGGTACCAGCACCCCACAGGGGTATCCAGCCCCAACCCCCCACCCCGATCCCAGCCCCAACGATACCAAGCCTGCCTCCACCTGCTCAAATTTTGCGTTGTTGTGAAGGTCTGGTAGTTTTGAATAAGTCTAAACTTGTTTAAATAATTTATGAAAAAAAAAGCATTAATAAAATTATATGTCATGATTTAACGTCCAACAATAACAAGGAGATATTTAGCTTTAGTAACACAGTTGAAACTTTCTCTGTCAAGCTTTTACTCACTGATAAAGCAGCCTTTTGTAAAACATCCCTGACATACACCATGACTCAACTTCCTCACTGAATTATAAGATTAACTTTACTTTCAATCAAAGTGCTGAACAATGAATAGTAAGAATAGTAAAACAATAAAACAAAATACAATTTAAAAAACAGGTAAAATACATAAAAACAAAAGGAAACACCAATACTAAAACAACATAGCTAAGCCACAAGTTGGCACTAGTGAGCCATCTGAGCAAAAGCTTTGCAGAAAGTGAGAAGTAGCACCACGGACAGCTCCTGTCTGATAACTGCTCCACCAGTAAACTCTAAGAAAATACAACACTTACAATAATTAAAAACACTTATTATACATCTGTTTGTACTTTGTTCCACTAAATAGTTTTAAACCCCAAGATATTTTATGTTTGTCTTATCAACCACAGGCATTTACACCCAACAGAGACCGTACTTCTTGCGGCAACTCAAGAGCTTTTGGTCATCTTCTCCACTGCCATCTAGGGCTGTCATAAATTATTATTTTAGTTAGTGATTATTCTGACGATTAATCGAGAAATCGGATTAAAATTTTTTTACACATTCTCCAGATTTTTCACATAATTACTTAAGCTCATTTTACGAGCAATAGAAATAAAGGGAAAATGCCAAATAATGAATAATTATTTCATTCTTTTTGGAATAACAAGGATAAATCTGCAGCTAAAAAAGTTCTAAGTTCTAAGATCAAAATGTTAAAAGCTCAGCCCTTTATGGTTGACTTATCAATACAGTGCTTGTGCCTTTGTAGTGAAAATTCTATTCATATAAAAAAAATCACTTCTAGAGTTTAACTTAAGGACTAAGTTAAACTCTTAGGTTTTTATTAGTCCACAAATAGACAATAAAATAATTACACATTCATCAAAAAGGTAAACAGCTGATTTTAATTCAGGCATAATAAATAATGCCTTTTTTCTAACCATTCTTACCCATGTTTAATTTAATAGAAATACCTTTACTGTCCCACATTGGGGAAATTCAGGTGTGACAGTGGCAAGAACATTTAAAGTTAAACTGTACAGCAGAAGAGAAGGAGAAATACTGTGTAATTATTAATAGATAGAAACACATCTTCAGATAAAAATTAAGTGTTGAAGTTAAAAATGTAGGAAAAAAACGTCATATTCTAGTCAAACCTTTCTGTTGGACAAATTAACAAAACAAAAAGCAGACATCCACTGAACAGCACCAGAACCAAACTTTCCTCTAAATACAGTTTATAGCTCTAATATTTCTCTGCAGGTTTGTAGTGGAACCTGCTCTTAAAGTTATTTTCATCCTGCAGTGAAGCAGCTCTGCTTTGTTGTCCAACATCTTTAAACTAAAACCCAGATGCTCTGTTTTCTCCTGTTCCTCATAGTTAATTTTACAGGACGACCTAACAAACTCACCCTCTACTCATAGCTGCACCCCTCTCTGTTTGCACACATAAGTATAGCCTTCACGTGATTGGCCGTTTGGCTGCCATGTTGACCAATCAAAACAAACTGAGGAGATGAAAGAGAGATCATCAGCTTTGCTCCCTACATCCGGGGTCAGGGGTCAGGAAAAGGGCAGCTAACATCTCTGCAGATCCCACACATCCTGCACACAAACCGTTTAGACTTTTACCTTCAGGGCTAGTTGCAAAAACCAGCCGATTTAATGACATCCCATTCCACAAGGATTACTTTGACAGATAAATCTAATAAGGATTTTTGTAGTTGGATCCAGTTCTTTTGGTGAACTCAACGTCACTCTGTGTCTGCCATTCCTATTTATGATGGTTTAAGGTTATCCCAGATCGACCTGGTAGCTCACAGCACGGACCGTGATATGAAATGCAACAACAAATTTCAGCAAGGGCTTTTTTTTTGCACCCTGACTCTTGTTGTGACTCTCTTTAGTACAGCAGGTGAGGAAGGTAAATGTATTTTTATATAAAGCTTTAACAGCTGTCCTTTGGTTCTCTGCTACCTGGGGGTCCCATATGTTTCAAAGGGAAGGCTCATCTCTGGCCATCTATATTCAATAGCTCTCAGAGATAATGTCTCCGTCTCAGTTTTGAAAAGATTCATTATTCTAGGCCGAGTGTGTGGCTGGAAAATACAGTAACTAGATGCATTTCTTCTTCCTGATCTGCTACACCAAACCTTTTTAAATATTCTCCCTCGCTGCTTCCAGGAACCTTTTCTATGGTTTTGCTCGGGTTCCTTTTGCCAAGCAGTTCCACATTCAACATTCTTTGTGCAATAAATCCACAACTCCTCCTCCACCAACCATCTCACTCTTTGGCCTTTAAAGCTGTTGCCAAACCCTTCACCCCTACATACTGATTTCTAATCTTCCCACCCAAAGAAAATATAACCACGCAGGTTCCGCCTCATTTTTTTTTTAATCACCAAACCATACAGGTCTAAAAGATCTTTCATCACCATATTCCAAACTTTCCATATCACGCTTGTATCTATTCTCCTGTCGCAAATGAAGCTGAAGGCGCAAGTTCAATTGAAGAAACTCATCACCTGCCTCCATTCAGAGTCCGATCCGCCTCTGATGTGAGCCAATCAGCTACGAACCGCACCTCCATGAAGCCAATCAGCATCCCACGCTCATCTTAAAAGCAACTTCAAATCCACGTCTCAGCCTGCTAACCAGCAAGCGCAAACAGATAGCATGTTGGATTTCGAATCAGATGTCCGATTCAACCCACCCCCAACCCCTTCTCCACCATCGTAGCTGAGTTCATCTAGCTTCCAAGACGTTCCTCCATCCTCAACCCATTAGAGTGTTTTCTCCCTTCAGTCTTCATCACTCCCTATCGCCTGTTATTGGTCCGGCAGAAGACCACCATGTTGGGCCCGGTTCTGCCAGAGGTTTCTTCCCAAAGGGGAGTTATTCCTCTCCACAGTCGCTTCAAGCTTGCTCATCATGGACAGTTCATGCAAACCTGTGTTTATCAAGTTGGACATCTATCTTAAACAGATCACCATATGGACTGAACAAACTTCTTCTATCTCCACTCTACCACCAGTTTCAGACCTGGGGGGGGGAACATCCCTGTTCTCATACATCTACTTATGCATATTAAAGTATAATTCAGCATTAATGTTCCTGCCGAGGTCTGAGCGCCAAAGACTTAAAATATTGTATCAATAAAATCCTTCTAATTGCCATTTCTTTCTCTGTGAGTTTTTCAGATTGAAATAATCCCAACACCTGTTTCTTCCTCTCTGTCGCGCCCTTCTTGTTTTGCATGGTAGAACCCAGGTACTTCAACTCCTTTAGTACCTCGACTCACTTCCACTGGCCTTTATTCCTCAGCCTTCCAGAAGATACCTCCACTTATCCAAGCTCTTTTGCACATGTGCTCTACTCTCACTGCAGATCACAAAGTCATCTGCAAACACTCTAATACGGGTCTCTTCAACCCATTTAAAACATGCAGGACAGTGGGTCTTGAGGACCAGGGATGAAGACAACTAGCTGGACTCCTCTGTCAGCTTGTACATCCTCAATACACACAAGACTATTATTCCTACTCCCAACGTTAAACCATCTGTCATCCGTACCACACACCTCACGGCCGTCTCCCTGTACTTGCGTCGTACTGCACCCTCATGCCTAATTACTCCTTACAACAAATTAGGACAAAACATGAAACACGTTGAGTTTGTGCTGTCAGGAAAAAAAAAAAAAACATAAAAGCACACATACAAATGCAGCGTGGTGTAGCAACAGTACAGGCGCCCCATATCTTCAGGCTATTAGGTCCTCAACACAGCAGACTGCGGTTCAGACCCAGGTTTACCATTGCTGCCATGTAATTGGCTAATGCACCATTTTCCCTAACAAGCAACTGGCCAGACGTACCCATGCAGTGGTCTGCATGTGTTATTATCCAGATTCACTGTTTGTTTCCTTCCTTCTTCCTGCTCCTTGCTGTTGTTGTCGTTGATAGCAATGTGTATTTATCATGTTGAGCCACACTTCTTTTAACATTGGGATTGTTTTTGCCAAAAAAAAGCAGGTCACAAGAACAGTAAATGGACTGAATCTACACAGATGTAGCTGGACTTCAGTGGTCCCCCCCCCCCCCCCCCCAGTGGGAGCTTGTTGCTTTAACTGTTGTATTCTGGGTACAATGCGGCCATGTTGTTGCTAATGTCTTCAGGCGACTGTGTGAAGTGACAGCCTCGGCGCTGATCTACAGCGAACATGAAGGACTGAACCCTTAAGCTGTCTGAGCTTCAGAGCGACAACACAACACAACAACACAAAGAGCAGAGATGATGGGATGCGGTGGAACGCTGCTGTGTGTCTAGCTGGCAAACTGCAGGTGAACTGGGAAACCTCAACTTTAACGTTGAACTGCATTACAGGTCGAATGAATAATGCAATGATAAACAGGGTTACTATAGCCTTTTATGTTGAGGTCGCCATCCTATTTAGCACAATTTTAATGTGTAAATACAAAAGTTTACTATGAATTTATGGTGAATTCTAGTCAGGCTTTAAATATGGAACCTACAAAAATCCCACAGTGTGGGTAGGTAGGTAGGGTTGGTTGATGGATGGATGGATGGCTGGATGGATGGATGGATGGATGGATGGATGGATGGATGGATGGATGGATGGATACACTGCAAAAATAGAACAATAATTAAACGTTTTCTTGAAATGAGAGTATTTTTCCTTGATTTAAGCAGGTAAATAAGATTATTTGGCAATTGAATAAGATTTTTGTACTTAAAATAGGAACAATTCATCTCTATCATCTTATTTCAAGTGCAGTATTTCTAATTATCTTATTTTAGGGGTAAAAATACTCATTGCATTGGCAGATAATCTTATTTACCTGCTCAAATCAAGGGCAAATACATTCATTTAAAGAAAATTCTACTTATTTTTAGTTCTCCTTTTGCAGTGTGGATGGACAGATGATGAATGGATAAAGGGATGGATGGATGGATGCATGGATGGATGGATGGATGGATGGATATACTGCAAAAATAGAACTATAAAAAAAAATATATTTTCTTGAAATGAGAGTATTTTTGCTTTATCTGGGCAGGTAAAAATGATTATTTGCCAATGGAATAAGATTTTTGTACTTAAAATAAGAACAATTCATCTCCACCATCGTATTTCAAGTGCAGTATATCTAATTATCTTATTTTAGGGGTAAAAATAATCATTCAATTGGCGGATAATCTTATTTACCTGCTCAAATCAGTGGCATTTATGTATGTATGTATGGACGGACGTTTCAAACATTGGGGAAGCACTTTTCTTCCATATACTCCATTTTCTCCTTCCATACTCCTCCAGACCTGCATACCCCCACAAATCAAGCTCCATACGTCCTCTGACTTTTTGTCCTGACTGTGTAGGAACCCTGGATGGATCAGAAAAGCGTGTTCTCCACACTCCGAGTCACTTGTTGTCCCGACTAACATATTTTCCCCCAGCGAGAAACGATGATTATCACTGTTGACAGAAGCGATGCGTGCAGCAGGAGGCAGCTGACTGTGGCAACGTTCTGGTCAGAAATCAAAGAGGAGTGTGTGTTCTTGTGTTGGTGTTGGTGGACTTATTGAGTCTGCTGCTGCTGACAGACTGATTACACTGAGAAGTAGAAGCAAGGAGCAGTAATGCACCAGTATACCACGGACAGGGAGGGAGGAAGGGATGGGTGCGCCAGACCAGCCCTCACCCAAACCACCACAGCCACCACCAGCAACCCGCCCACCCCCGTTTCTGCCTCCTGCATCAGGGAGGAGGGCTATCCCAGCTTCCCAGCATCGTGATCTCCCCTCTGCAGAGTCTCCTGGTGTGAGCTGCCAGGGTCCGGCCCTCACTGCCAACCCTCAGGTCCCCTCAGGTCCTTCTTTAACTTCTCCACCTATTATTCCCAAATCGGTGCTGCTGCAAAACAGCCATGTCATTTTGTACATGTGATTGTTTTTATTTACTCATGCACGACATATAAAACAAAATAGGAATATGTTGCTTCAGTTTTAATATCTACAAGTATTGCTGTGGGTTTTTTTTTTGTAGGGTTTAAGCATAAAGACGATAACGACTGTAAATTCCTCCAAAGGTTTATTAAAACTCTTCATATCTGCACCAGCGTCTGTCTCACACTTGAGCTCAGGGATAAATATCAGCACTCTGCAGAGCAATAAACCATCGGTGTCATTTACAAAGTTCCACTTTAAAAGGCACAACTAACCAGGTTTCTTATTTCTTCAAAAAACAAAAACAAAAAAAAACAAAAAAACAAAGACCATCATTATAACAAGGCTTCTGTAAACAACTGTAGCAACAGAGGGTTTGCTTTAAGCAGTAAACTATTCAGAGTTTCTATATTCTGCGCATGACACCGAATATAGAAACAAGGCGAGCGCAGCACGGCGGAAAAGACAGCAGAGGAGCTCTGGGAGGTTTTTCATGTCCAGGATGTAGAATAAGTGCCGCTATTTTTGCGCATCGTAGCGCACAGCCCCTCTCACGCCGGTGGAGTGGGGAGCCTGGATAAAGCCCCCCCACCACCACCACCACCACAACCCCAGCCTGCACCTTCAGTTCTGGCATAGCAACCCGGGAGCAGAGTGCATAAATCAGCCTGCTCCAGCATCTCAGGTCTGCAGGGGGTTTAACGAGCCCGCTTCGTGCGGCTCACCGCCCGCCGCCTCTCTCTCCGTCTCCGGCAGCCCGCTGGAAAGCACCTGGCTGCCCGGGGAAAAGCAGCGCGCACCGCACCGCACTGAACGGTTACCTGAACCGAGGCCTCTCCCGTGGCAACGTGGGTCTCTCTCGGGTCCTCCTCCAGGGGTAGGGGGGGAGGGGGTCCAGCCGGTCCGGCTCTCGCTCTCCAGGGGGGGCTGCTGGGATTCCTCACCACGCTCTCCCTGCTCCTCTGACGGGGCTCCACTCCTCCAGCGACAAGCAGCGGGGGCCGCGACAGGAAGTTCATCCAGCCTCATTTCAAAACAAGACACACTTTACCGTTTAAAAAAAAAAAAATCTTTATTTTAGTTGTTAATAAAAATTTTTAAAAAAATATTTAGAATAAAAACAAGGTCGTCAACGTCAACACAAATAAAAAATAAAAAATAATAATGCTAATAAAAACTAGCTAGCCTACTGGACTACAATTCTATTATCACAGGGCTTTTGTAGACATCAGTATATAAAAATAGGTTTAAAACATTGCCTTTGCTGTCGATTTTAATTTCATGAGTTTACTATTTCAAAAAACTCAACAAAAATACGCGATTTAGCAAAACTTTACCGGACAACAATGGCAGAAAGCTAACCTAGTTTAGCAAAAGGTAGCGACATTAGCACCGCTTTGCTGCTAATTCTGGTGCGTTCAATTGATGTCGGGTTTTCTGCGTATCCAAGTTACATTAGCCAGATATTAGGGGGGAAAGCTTTGAAAACTCTGTATTTAATAAAATTAAATCTGTATTTAATTTTGATAAAGAACCTGAGGTTCTTTATCAAAATTAAATACAGATGAATTTCAGCAGTTGAATTATATATATATATATATATATATATATACATATATATATTTCCCAGATGTATTCATTAACACAGAGTGATATACACTATTTTGCTAAAAGTATTTGCTCCTCTGCCGTGACTTGCATGTGAACTTAAGTGACATTCCACTCTTAATCCATAGGGTTCGATATTATGTTGGTCCACCCTTTGCAGCTGTAACAGGTTCAAGTCTTTTGAAAACGCTGTCCACAAGGTTCTTGAGTATTTATGGAACCCCCCCTACACTCGTCACAGTACAGTCAGTTGTAGGGTGCCATTCTCCTGGCAACCCACAAACCCAGTCTTGTCCATCAAAAATAAGTGTCAACCCATATATCATCAGATGGTTTCACTCATTCCTTATTCCTCGTTCCCAGCAGGTCAGGGTGAACAGCACCTTATCTGATCTTCTTACCATAAGTACTGGCGCTCCCAGAGGGGTGTGTCAGCTCACCTGTTCTGTTCATCTTATATACCAAACAACTTTATGTTCAAATTTTCTGATGACAGCTGCTCTCTGCCTCATTTCACATTATACTTAACTAGTTAAGGACAGCGGATTAAAACGTGTGTCCAGTGGTGTGAGGAACACTTTCTGACTCTTAATGTCTGATCTTTGACCTGAAGGCAATTGGAGACCGCTTTCCAGTGATCATCCATAACCAATTAATTGCCCAGGTAGATTCCTACAAATATCTTGTAATACAAATTGACAAAAAACTATCATGGATTGCTCAGGTTGACTATATCTGCAACAGGGCCCAGCAGCTGTAACACATTTTTTGGTGCATGTTGCTCTTTTACCATGCTGTAATAGAGAGCATCTATCTATCTATCTATCTATCTATCTATCTATCTATCTATCTATCTATCTATCTATAATTAGCCAAGTTTATCAATTAAAAACAGATTATCTGGGCTGTTTACTTTTAGTAATTTTCTCACCACGGGCAGCATAAACCTAGCTGGTCAGAATAAGCGTTTAAAGGAATATATTTTATATAAATTGAGTTTATAACAAAAGCAGGAAACAAAAAAATAAATGCAAACCAAAAAAAAAAAAAAAAAAAGTCTAAGTTCAGATAGACGTTTTATTACAGAGGCTCACACAGGAAGTCCTCTACATGCTCTGCCTGAACTTGACGTAGGTCCTCATCTCAGCCATAGAGGATGTTGCGCTGGGGGGGTGTTTAAAGGATGGATGGTAGGATGCTCACTGCGCATGCGCTCATCTCACAGGCCTGCCGTAATCCCCTCTGACACAAACAACCAGAGGATGCAATATGCTGTAATTAAGGAAATAAAGTATCCGTCTAATTACAGTCTTCCACGTGCTTTACCTCCGTCTGAACGTAGCATCCGGGCATAAATGAATGGAATATAAACACATACAAGTCTAGACTTATTTTCTGCGGAAAAAAAAACAACAACAATGGCAATCACTAGGTGATAAAAGTGAGATACAGATAGAGTGCTACATCAGTCTGACCAACATCATGTGTGGATTAACAGTTATAATTAAAAAATCTAAATATTATTTAATATTTTTTGACCTCACATCTCCAAATGAAGCCTCTACATTTACCTGTTTAAAGCGAAACAGGACATATTTGAGTTCTTTATGAGAAATACTTTTAAAGCAACATACATTGTTTCTACATTTCTAGATGGATCAATGCATGAATAATTGATTCACATTTGATGAAAAATATTAAGAGTTTTTTGGCGTTTGATGTGACCCACATTACATTTTGCTGTAAAGCTTTTTCATGCTGTAACGATTTTCTCCTCAGGCCCTTTGGAGCTGTTGCCCAATTTCTTTAATGCAATTTATTTATGTCTTATTTATAATTTATAGCAGTTATAATTATAATTTTTTTTGTATAGTGGGCCGACAGGAAAGGGGTACGAGAGAGGGGGAGAGACATGCGGCAAAGGACCACAGGTCGTATCTGAACCCGGGTCGGCCGCGTTCGAGGACTAAGGCCTCCGTACATGGGTCATGCTAGCCAAACCCCCCCCCACCACCACCACCACCACCACCCAAAGTCCTTTTTGAATAACCATATACGCAAGACCATCTCACCTGCTCTTTCACTCTTCAGGGGGGTCGAGTGAAAGAAAACTCCCAAATCCACTCTGGTCTTGTTTCTTTCTACTGAGGCCTTCCTCTTCTTCTCATGAACATTAACGCGGTTCGCTTCTTACGACTCTCAGCCATGTTCAAAGTTAACGGTGAGAGCAGCCAAGCTACAATGAACGGCTAACACTGAAGCTAACTGCTAAGCTAACTGCTAAGCTAACTAGATACATAAACACTAGAAGTGCGCAGCCAGCAAGCAGAAACTAACAAGGAAAGAGCACGGACACTGGCGTTACGTGAGCGCGTCAGAATGATAGTATGTGGGACAACCAATAGAAAAGGTGATTCCCCCAGAACCTGAGGGACAGAATGGGGGTGAGAGCAGGAACAAAATTATGACCAATCCCTGCCATTCAGACCGAACAGTAGGGGTTGGTTATAGCTTTTACAGGCCTGCAACTCCCACAGAGATACAATTTTTTAACTTCCTTTTTCTAAATACATAATATATTAACTACTCTCAGGATGGACGGACGATTTCACCCAGTATAACAAAAAGTGTTTCTGAACATGATTACCAAATATAGCTTTAATGAATTTAACTTTAATGAAATTAAAACTTAAAACAGCAGCATACAGGCTAGGCACAAATAGAATCTGGCAAACAGCAATAACGACTGTTTACTGAGCAGGAGAGTAGAAGGGAAGGCGATCAGTCCATCTGAATCCCTTAATTATAGCTCCCGTACCTTGATCTTTCATGTGGTCCACAGTCAGAACTCTATCATGGGGAGGAAAGAAGCTTCGGACTGCTGTTAACCCTAGTTTCACAAAAACTAAAAATTCGGGCAGACCACTATGTCCCTTTTAGTCAGAAATGGTTTCCATCTGGATGCTCTATTATAAAGCCCGCGAGAACTTTATCAGCAATGGTTAACCTTGTTCTCCAGTCTCCACAAGGGAACATTGGAGCCTTAGTGGCTGACTGTTGTGTATTTGGTACAGTTTGGTCCAGTGGGCAAATCTATGAAGGGTCCTTATGGTTCCAGAGTTCTTCCTTTTTCTGAATAGGTGCTTTTTGGGTCAAATGATGGTATATCCATCCCTAGATTTACGCCCTAACACAATTCAAACTTGGAAGACCAGAGAGAGAAATTTATCAAAGTCTAGAAAAGTGAAAGAATGTTCTGTATAAAACCTATAGCTATTATGAATGTGCACATATCCTCTAAAACAGCCAACAACCAGCTGTGAAATTAGGCTTCAGGCGCCACCGTGTGGTTACTGTCCAAACAGCTCAAAAAGTCACGTCCACAACTAAATCAAGAAATACTTTTATGATTGTACATCATCCAGAAAAAAATAAAAGTTATTATTATTATTATTATTACATTGTATTGCAGCAAATATTTCTAGCTCAATTCTGAAATAATTACATAAAACATTTTGGTGTATTGCTCCCAATACTTTTAGCCTGTCTTTTTCAAATCTTACATTTACTTGTCTGTTTACTTAACGATTTTCATTAAAAATAAAGTTTCTTTCATAATGTCAATCCCTTTATTTTGTTGTTGGAATGTGCTGAGAGATTTTATTTCCTCCTCCACATCTTGCTGCTTCTCATTGGGTGGCATTACTTTGTCCGTTTAGCCATGTTTTGTCTGCTTCTTCTGTTTATGGAAGGAAAATTGGGAGATTCCAACATGCTTTCAGTAAATCACAGACAACCCAGTGAAGAAAGTTCAAAGGAACTGTCAACACGCCCAGGTGTGACCATCAAAGCAAGCTCACCCTAAAAGCAGACTGCAAGAGGCTGAGAGAAGTTCCTAAAAACCCTAAAATGTCATCACAGGGATCTGCAGCAGCTTCTCACTAAGCTCGACATGAAGTGCTTGACTGTACAATCAGGGAGGGACAGCACTAGTTCAGGTTTTTACCAGAGCGGTGCAAAGAAGAGCATCTAAAAAAACCTGCAAGTATTCAGCTTTAAGTCTAGACAAAGACCCAGACTCCTGCATCTTCAATCAGATGAGTCAAAAGTTAAAAGTATCCCCATGAGAGAGAGCTGATGTCTTGATGACATCAAAACCTGCATGATTGGATTTTCTGCTTTTAAATTCTGACAATACAGAAGTTAGAATCTTTGGACCAGAGTTCTTAAAAAAGTAAACTTCTTAATCAATCACCTAATCTGGATGGCATTAAATTGGCTTCTGGTAATAAAGTAAAAAATCTTGGTGTTATTTTCACCAAGACATGTCTAAATCCCATATTAAACAGGTTTCCAGGGTTTATTCTTTTCACCTCAGGAATATTCCCAAAATTAGAAACATTCTGTCCAGGAGAGATGCTGAAAAACTAGTCCATGCATTTGTTACTTCAAGGCTGGACTATTGTAATTCTTTACTATCAGGAAGTCCACAAAATGTAGTTCAAAGTCTTCAGCTGATCCAAAATGCTGCAGCAAGAGTTCTGATGAAAATCAACAAGAGGGATCATATTTTTCCAATTTTAGCTTCCCTTCATTGGCTTCCTGTTAAATCAAGAATAGAATTTAATATTCTCCTTCCCACGTATAAAGGCCTTAATAATCAAGCTCCATCATATATCAGAGCTCTGATTACCCCGTATGTTCCTAACAGAGCACTTCACTCTCAGACTGCAGGTCTGCTGGTGGTTCCTAGAGTCTCTAAAAGTAGAATGGGAGGCAGATCCTTTAGCTATCAGGCTCCTCTCCTGTGGAACCAACTCCCAGTTTTGGTCTGTGAGGCAGACACCCCGTCTACTTTTAAGACTAATCTTAAAACTTTCCTTTTTGACAAAGCTTCTAGTCAGAGTGGCTCATGTTACCCTGAGCTACCTCTATAGTTATGCTGCTATAGGCTTAGGCTGCTGGAGGACACCAGGGCCTATTTCTCTCTCTGCTGAGTTCTCCTACTGCTCTCCAGTTTGCATTGTTTGTTATTATTTCAGCTTTCAACTTTTTGTTCTCTGTCATTTTTCTCTTCATAGAAGGTACACCTGGTCTGGCGTTCTGTTAGCTGTGACATCATCAGGGGATGCAGATCATCCTCTATCACCATCTAACATAGAAAGTACTCCTGGATCAATGTGAGCTTCTGTGCTTTCTGTGTCTCTGCTCTGTCTTCTCTAACATAGAAAGTACTCCTGGGTCAATGTGAGCTTCTGAGCTTTCTGTGTCTCTGCTCTGTCTTCTCTAAGCCCCAGTGGGTGGAGGCAGATGAGCGTTCACACTGAGCCTGGTTCTGGTTCTGCTGGAGGTTCTCCTCCCTGTTAAAGGGGAGTTTTCCTCTCCACTGTCGCTTCATGCATGCTCAGTATGAGGGATTGCTGCAAAGCCATCAACAATGCAGACGACTGTCCACTGTGGCTCTACGCTCTTTCAGGAGGAGTGAATGCTGCTTGGAGAGACTTGATGCAACCTGCTGGGTTTCCTTAGAGAGGAAACTTTCTCACCAACCTGGAGGATCTGATTGAGTCTGACTTTGGAAAAAGCCTTGAGATGACATGTGTTGTGAATTGGTGCTATATAAATAAAATTTAATTAAGTTGAATAGATGTGTATTAACTCTTCACCTTTCTTCTTTTTGTCCTGTGATTGGTTAGTTTGCCTTGATTGTAAAATAAATGCTTGTTTTCAACTGATATTAACTATTCCCTCAACATTATGCTTGCTGTTTAGGTGTTGTAACACCAGAACAGACGACAGCTTTCAACGCTAAGAACCTCAAAGCTACTAAGAAACATGGAGGTGGAAGTGTTATGGTTTGGGGATGTTTTATTGGAACCTGACCACCTCAGCGTCAGAGTTTTCACCATGAATCTTAATGTGTATCAGAGGCTATCTGTAAAAAATGAAATAAAGCAAAAGGAAACCCCTGGACCAATTCAAAGCCCAAAAAGCTGTGGGGTGACATGAAAGGCGCTGAATATTTAACAAGTGTCCTCATTTTTTCCACCACTGTACATCATTTCACAGATTTCTAAGTCATCAAGTAGGACTAAAATGCACATTTTTATTAACACACAAATTGCTTAAAAGTTTTGAATTTCCTCGTACACAATACGATACGTCACACATGGTAGAGAAGTAGACCCATAGTGTTTCATTAAATGACGAAATGTCACGAACATTCTGACAACTGCATCTACTGACTACATCTTTATGGAAACAGACGGTAGGGATATTAGAACGTGTCAAGTGCAGTTCTGCCCATCATTCAGCAGGAAATCCGCTGAAATGTGTAATTTTAGTCTTCCCACTGTCTGCAGCATAGCTCTTAGGAGTGTTTGCTGCAGTTTTCCACAACACTACCAACACGGTCAACCTGAAGGATGCAAAGGAGACAGAAACATCTGCATAGCAAAAGTATTCATTCCCCTTAAACCTTTTCACATTTTATTCCATTACAATCACAAACTTTGAATCTTTTTTATTTGGATTGTTTTGTAACAGAGCATCACAAAGTAGTGCATAATTGTGACATGGAAGGAAAATAGTTGCATTAAAAAAACAGAGCAACCTTTTTAGTAAGCAGAGTCCCCTTGTGTAATGTAACTGTGGTATGGGTGTAGCTGTTCTCTAAAGGCCTCAGAGGTTCTTCAGAGAACATTAGAGAACAATCAGCATCACAGAAACCCAACAGACAAGTCAGGCGAACAGTTCGGGTCCAGTTTAAAGCAGGTCAGGTTCTAAAACAATCTCTCAAGCTTTGAACATCTCCCAGAACTCTGTCATGTTTGGCATCCGGTTTTCTTTTGTGTTCGTTTTCATCATTTTCTATTTGTTTATTTATGTTCAAATGTTTTTGCCATAAAAAAAGTTAATTTCTCTGTGTTTGGTATTGTTAGAAAGGTGTTGCCATATATACACTTATTCTTTTAGGTTTAGATTCTTAGTTATTTTTGTGTTCTGTTTGGTATATTTTAGTTTATCCTGAAGACCAGTGTTAGCATATTTCCACTCTTTGTAGATTCTTTTGAGTTAATTATAAACCTTTCACCAGTTCTTTGGTTTTGATTGGCTCACCTGCATCCGATGTCATTCTCCACCTTTCCCTCTGAATACAAGTTCTTCTTTTTCCATTAAATGCTGGTTCTCCACCCATTACTCTGCCCATCCTGTTCTCCTCGTGCAAGTTTTCCATTTCAATTATCAAATTTTCCCCATGCTTTTCCCAAGTTCCTGACTGCATGTCGGTCCTACTCTCAATATACAAAACATGACAGGCCAACAGGAGTACGGGGGGAGAATCAGTCAGCAGGACAAATTTTAATTGCACACTCCACAAATCGGGTCTTTATAGGAGCGGCAAGAGGAAAGCCAACGTTGAAAGAAAGCCGAAGCATTTCCTTTGGTCGGATAAGAAGAAAACCAAACTAACTAATACCACACAGGTCACCCTGAACACGCCATCCCCATGGTGACACACAGTGGTGGCAGCATCATGCTGTGGGGAAGCATTTCTTCAGCAGGGACAGAAAAGTTGATGGCAAGATGGGTGGATGGAGCTAAATACACAACTATCCTGGAAGTATACCTGCCAGATGCTGCAGAAGAGTTGAGCTATGGATCATGGAATGGTTTAGATCATGTGCTAAAACGGCCTAGTCAAAGTCCAGCACTAAATTCCATTGAAGATCTGTGGCAAAACCTGTAAATTGATGCTTACAGACAATAAATCTGACTGAGCTTGGGTTATTTAGCAAAGATCAATGAGAAAAACAATGCCCTTTCTAAAAGCTGATAGAAATACGTCAAAAGACCCGCAGCTGTTATTACTCCCACTTTATGATTATTCAATGCTTTGTGTTGGTCTGTCACATAAAATCCCAATAAAACACCCTGAAGGCTTTTAATTGCAACAATTCAAAATGTACTTTTGCAAGGCACTGTACAACAGATCCGGGACAAATTTGAGTTCACAAAGACTCGAGTTACTTTTGCATGAATCCGGGCATCAAAAGGACCGGCTCCTTCGTTTTGCCCGTTGAGCAGTTCATGAAGTTTCAGATACGCTTTGGGAACAGGCTGGGTGGAGATGCATCCGACAGGACAAGAGAATCTGTGTACTTTGGGTAGGTTGTGTAGGATGGAGGGTTGTCCAGTTCAGAGGGAGACCCAATGCTGTTGCTGGAGGAGGAGTCTATGGAGGGATCCTACAAGACAAGAGGTCAGTGGTTCAAACCATTTTACCTCTATCATGTGGAAGGTGTTTAAATATACATTTTTACTTTACTTTCACAGAGGATTATTTACAAGCCTAAACAAGACAAGACTTTCTCACTCTATCGAGTTCTACTGTTCTTCAATTATGCACTGCTTGTCATCATTTCTGCTTATAACTTTTTGTTCTCTCTCTTTTTTTCTTCATAGTAGGTACACCTGGTCTGGCGTTCTGTTAACTGTGACATCATCCAGAGAAGACGGCTCACCCGCTACTACCATCTAATGTAGAACAGATTACTAGATCAATGTGTGCTTCTGTGCTTTTTTGTCTTCTCTAACCCCCAGTCGGTCAAGGCAGATGACCGATCATACTGAGCCCGGTTCTGCCGGTGGTTTTTCTTCCCACTGTCGCTTCATGCTTGCTCAGTATGAGGGATTGCAGCAAAGCCATGTACAATGCAGACAACTCTCCATGTGGCTCTACGCTTCCCCAGGAGTTCCCTTATATGGGACATTTTTGACCAATCTGTATAATATGATTGATTTTGACTTTGTAAAGTGCCTTGAGATGACATGTTTCATGAATTGGCGCTATATAAATAAAATGGAATTGAATTGAATTGAAGACAGTTGAAGTTGACAAAAAGGCAGGAGGTGGAGCTGAAGATGTTTCCCAAAATGGACAGAGTAAGAAATGAGGATGTTAGAGGAAGATGATTTGGACCTGAGCCGAAGATCAGAGGATTTACTGAGAGAGGATGTGTAATATGAACTCTAGGGAGGCCCAGAGGTGTCAAAATAAAACAAGTAAAACATGCCGGAATGGTTATTTAAATGTATATATAAATACATGTTATAGGAAATATTGGATTAACAATTATTTACATATAATTATGGAACTGCTTATTTCGTTGTCTCGTCAGAAGTAATTTATGAAGCCAAAAAGCTATTTCATCAAGTTGTTGTTTCGGGTTTGAGTTGTCAAGATCTCTGTCATGTTTCCACGAGATTATAATTGTTTTTACTCCAAATGTATCCATCCGTTGAGTCCAGTGACTGCTTGTCTGTGCCAGGTCACAGGTGAACCTGGTGCCTCTCTCCTGTAGTCAGAGGACGACCATCCACACACTAACACGTCACTAAAGGTACAATTTAGAGCAATCAATTAACCTGACAGACGTGTTTTTGGACTGTGGGAGGAACCTGGAGCACTGAGTAAGAGAACCCAGGCATGCACACAGAGAGAACGCGCAGACTCCATGCAGAAGGAGCCCAGACCGGGATTCAAACCCAGGACCTTCTTGCTATAAACATCAAACTTGTAATTTTTAATTTACAATTCCATTATTTATTTTATTTTACCCTTAATTTATTTTTTTGAGCGCCATGTTCTCAATCTCATTCAATTAATATTAATTAATAAGTAATAATTAATGTGCAATAACCAAGGTGCAATAATCTGTTTAATACACTGTCCTACAACCCGTGCAATTGCAATTGACTTCTGCTGCTATCACCACCTGAACATAAGTCAGCACACATGTATGTATGTATGTACAAATGTATACAATGTATATGCACATATATACGCGTAGGTACGTATGTATGTAGGCGCATAGATATATGTATATATTTAAGTATATAGATATGTTTATATATATAGAGAGAGACCACTAAGAATGTAAATGAGACATCATATGCCCATTCCTATCTCCTTTTTTGTATTTTTTGGTATTCTTTTTGATCCATTGTATATATGAAAATTCACTGTATATAACTGAATGCACCTTCCCTACTCTGCACCTTCTTGTATGAGCCGATGTGACGAGTGAATTTCTCCATTGTGAGATCAATAAAGACTATCTTATCTTATAATCATATATAATTGAAGCAATTAGAAAAGCTTAAATAAAACACATAAAGACTCCAGATTTTAAATTTTATATTCCATTTGTAAGTTATTTAATAAATAATATTTTAACAAATCTAGATAAATTAATACAATTATTTCTAGTTTATGTATTTATTTTTTTTTGATTATGACCTGTGAATATTTACATGACATTTTTATTCATTAAATTGTGGCAGCTTTGATTCTCGTTAGAAAGCCGCTTCTATTGGCAACAAAAGCAAGATTTTGTTTTTGGGGGGATTTCATACTTTGTTATTTGTTCATTATTTGTTAAATCAGAAAAAGAAAATTTCACAATAAGAGAATCTGTGTTGTTACCGTGTTAAAATCTAAGCACAGGAAATAAACGCAGAGTGGTCGTACCTTCTGTTGCAGGACGTAAAGGGAAGTTACCGCTTTTATCCCGTTTTGCTCCCGGATGTCAGGAAGCATGTCATCTGTAAGGAAAAACACGTCCGACTGTTACTCAGCGGCGCAGTTTGTTTCAGCGTTTCAGTAAATTTCCAAGAGGATTCATTTACCTCTGTGTTTCAGCTGTTTGTGATGCGACTGACCGTAAATCCTTGACTTTTTAGATTTCTGTCTTGACCTTAGATAAAAAAAAAGACATGGCTAAATATGCAATGGTTGTATATTTGCATTGTGAATCTGTTTAAAGGTAACATCGCTTTAGTTGATGCATGATTAAAAAGTAAAGGCTCACTTTTTAGAAGGAGTCCAGCATGCACACACGGTCACCAGCGTGATGAGGATGAAGATCCCCCCAGTGGAAAGCATGATGTAGACAGAGCTTCTTCCTGGTGGGACGTAAGAGTTAACGAAAAAACACATTTACACACGTAAAGCTCGTTTACTATGTTAGTAATTAACCTTAGATCTGTCAATATTATGCTGTGTAGGCAAGGCAAAGCAAGTTTATCTGTAACGCACATTTCAGTACAAGGACAACACAAAGTGGTTAATATGATTGAAATATAGGGAAATAAAAACTGAATAAAAGCAAGTTGGAATAAAATGTAGAAACAAATTAAAACATGGGAAAATGGAAACTAAAAGCAAATATTAATGCTTTTAAAAACAGTTGGACTACAAACTAGAACTAATGATGTTTCAGTAAAACAGTTTAACTAGAACAGTTAAAGTCCTAAACAAATGTGTTTTTAATCTTGATATAAAGGAACTCAGGCTTTCAGCACTTTTCTAGTTTTCTGGGAGTTTGTTCCAGATCAGTGGAGCATAGGAACTAAATGCTGCTTCTCCATGTCTGGTTCTGGTTCTGGTTCTGCAGAGCAGGCTGGAGCCTGAAGACCTGAGTGGTCTGGAGGGTTGATGCCCTGATAACAAGTCTGTGATGGATTTAGGTGCTACTTCAGGGATTTATAGACTAACAGAAGGATTTTAAAGTCTATTCTCTGAGATCCAGGGAGCCATGGAAGGACTTCAGAACCAGGTCCATGTTCTCTACGTTCTTAGTCTTAGTGAGGACTTCAGAACCAGGTCCATGTTCTCTACGTTCTTAGTCTTAGTGGAAGGACTTCAGAACCGGGTCCATGTTCTCTACGTTCTTAGTCTTAGTGAGGACTTCAGAACCGGGTCCATGTTCTCTACGTTCTTAGTCTTAGTGAGGACTTCAGAACCGGGTTCATGTTCTCTACGTTCTTAGTCTTAGTGGAAGGACTTCAGAACCGGGTCCATGTTCTCTACGTTCTTAGTCTTAGTGAGGACTTCAGAACCGGGTCCATGTTCTCTACGTTCTTAGTCTTAGTGGAAGGACTTCAGAACCGGGTCCATGTTCTCTATGTTCTTAGTCTTAGTGAGGACTTCAGAACCGGGTCCATGTTCTCTACGTTCTTAGTCTTAGTGAGGACGCGGGCAGCAGGTTCTGGATCAGCTGCAGCGTTCTGATCCACTTTTTAGGCAGACCTGTGAAAACACCGTTGCAGTGATCAGTTCTACTAAAGATAAACATGGATTAGTTTCTCCAGATCCTGCTGAGTCATCAGTCCTTTAATCCTGGAAATGTTCTCCAGGTTCTAGAAGGTCCCCTTTGTCTTCAGATGGAGGTTCAGGTCTGAGTCCATCACTACACCCAGGTTTCAGGCCTGATCAGTGGTTCCTAGCTGAAGCAACTGAAGCTGTGAGCTAACTCTTGATCTCTCCTCTAACACTGCAGTTTTGTTTTTATTCAATTGTAGAAGATTTTGGCACATCAATGCATTGATTTCTTCTCAGCATTTATTCAGCTCAAGCTGTGTGTCATCTGCATAGTTATGGTAGCTGATGTTGTTTTTATTATCTGAGCTAGAGGGAGCATGTAGATACTTAGTAGGAGGGGACCCAGGATGGACCCTTGGGGAAACCCACATGTGATTTTTTTCGTCTCTGATGTAAAGTTACCTACTGGCACGAAAAAGTGTTTCCATCTGATCTCAAAAACAGGAATGCTTCTGCAGGTGGATGTCGCAGACATTTCCCCCCTAATTCTTTTGACTACATCTAACCAGGGTCAGAGTCACTCCTGGTACCATGAGGCGATACCTGGACCCTGCAGAGGTTGCACAGGTAGTCCCAATCCACCAGGATGGAGGACAGGGTACACCCTGGACAGGTCCCCAGTCCATCACAGGACAACAAAAGGGGTCAGGAGACACCTTGTGGGGTTGATCCAGATTATCCTAATGATGATGCAAAATTTCTGACTTTACAACATCTGAGACTTGTTTTACTATAGAAAATGTATGCATTTAGTCATGGAAAAATATTTCTCGAAAATGTACAACTTTTTGACATTAGAACACAATTTTTTCCACAAATATGTGAAATTCATCTCAAAATGCTTGAGTTTTTTTTATTTTGGAAACAAACTCTTCTGTGGCAAATAACTAATTTTTTTTACAAATGTTCTTTTTTTTCAAATTTATGAGAATAAAGTCATAATTTTAGGTGTACACGAATAAAGAATGTTACAAGAATAAAGTTGTGACATCATGAGAATAAAGACACACAATCAGTTCAAAGTCCTGAGAAGGATAATCTGATGTTAAATGCCGAAAAGATTTAGCATTCAGCATTTAGCATTTCCTTATTGGTGAAATCGATACCAAAGTATAAGCTCCCGTAATACTACTTCTTTACTCTTGCAATTATATAACTTTAGTCTCATAATTTCCAGAAAGCAATAAAATGCGGCGCTACCCTAAAGGGGCTGGCCTGTCACTGGCGCTGTTGTTTTGGGGTTTGCAGGTTGAGAAGTTTGGGAACCCCTGCAGTAAAGAGACACAGGACAGACAACCACGCAAGCTCACACTCACCCAATTTAGTGAGACCAATTAACCTAACTAATTAACACCAGTTAACCTAAGAGTCATGTTTTTGGCCTGTTGGAGGAAGCCGGAGTACCTATAGAGAACCCACACATGCACAGGGAAAACATGCAGACTCTATTCTGAAAGAGCTCAGGGTGGGATTCAAACCGACAGCTGCAGTGCTGCTTCTCCATGGTGTGGTCCTTGTTAATCCAAAAAAAAGGGGAGATTAATGCGACAACCTTTCCAGTGGAGGGCGCCAAAAGCTTTCCAAAGCTGGCTGTGATCATGATTTGAAAACCCTCATTCAGATTTCCAGGTATTTTCCTCCTGAATGTGTGCAATTATGTGGCAAGTTGTACTTCCAAGGAATTTATTATTGAAAAATGGGATTCCTAAATGTTATAAACTCAGATCCGAACATTAAAGGTGAGGTTTTGGCTTTTCAAGGAGTAGGCTCTCATTTTTCAGCTGTGGGGGGGAAAGTGGATATAAATGTGAATGTTATGGGATGCTTATAGATTTTATGTTTAAGTAACAAACCGAGTTTCTATGTGAGAAACTTCCCGTGTGAAAAAATGCCGCACAACTAAATAAAATGATAATTTTCCAATCTCATTTGTTCAATTTTACCTTTAACGTGACGCCTATAACTCAAATGTATAAATTACATTTTCTGACATTTAAAAAGTAATTCAAACATAAAGTCATCCTCCTTTTCAGTACTAGCCCAAAGCCTTGGAGTCTGTCAGTTTTCTGCTCCACGTTTTATGCAGCAGCAACCGCAGCCTCTCAAAGGTTGGACAATCTCCCAGGAAATCCCCAAAGAAGAATCTACAAGTTGTCAGTGAGTAAAACCACACAGTGGATATGGAGCATTATCCTGGATAAAATGAATGCTTGCGTTGAAATATGCAGCTTTATTCTTGCAGCTCTTCCAGCAGGCTGTTGGTTAGGAGATAATTTTGAGTCCGCGTTATAGCAGGAAGCTCATCTTTGTTTCTTACGGGTCCTGACACAGAATTTCAGGCGTAACATCCAGAGAAACCGGGTCCCTACATGAGCCAGGGAAGCTTTGCAGCTGTACAGAAATAAGACATCTAGAGACGGTGCAATGATATCTTGCAGCATCTGCAGCAGACTTTTTCCCCCGTTGCCATCAGAGTGTTGATGTTGAACTCTAAACTGGACTCTGCATCATGTTGCACTGCCAACGTTGCGGAACTTTTATAATCAATTTAAATTTAAAAGTACACAACTGAACGTTTACTGTATTTTTGCACCATTATTATTTTGAACTTTTCAAATTAATGCCTTTTTTGCACCATTATCTTTGCACTATAAACATGGTTGAACATTCTTCTGCACACTTTAAAAAAAGAACTGCTTTTCTCCTGCACTGTACATTCTTAACACTGCTGCACTTTACATATTGTATTGTTATTTTATTTCAATTGCAATCTCGTTACATTGTCATAAGATGTATGCAACAGAATTTTGTTGCATACAAAATGACAATAACGTTAAAGTCTAAGTTGATCTGGCATGAAAGCAGCTCATCTTGAACAATATCAGCCCATACTAGTATCCCACCTCCACCAAGCAGGTGTCCTTTCTTATCATGCTACTGGTCCGTAAATTCAATTCAGTTCAGAAATACTTTACTAATCCCAGAGGGAAATTAAACGCTGTTGGGACTCGTGTTATGTGGTTCCTTCACAGAGTTGCTGTATATAGTGGTGGCTGCAGGCAGGAAGGATAAATAGTCCTTCTCATCTCATCAGTGCATAAAACCTTTGATTCATTTCTGTCTTCAGTAATTATTTTTGTTTTATATTATTGGTCATGGCTGCACACTGGGTAGCGCTGATGCCTTGCAGAAATAAGGTTCTGGGTTCAAGTCCACCCTGGGTCATTCTGTATGGAGTTTGCATGTTCTCCATGTGCATGTGTGGGTCCTCTGGCTCCCACAGTCCAAAAACATGACTGTTAGGTTAATTGGCCTCTCTAAAATTCTCCTTAGGTGTGAGAAAGGTCCTGTTTGTGTCTGTGATAGACTGGCGACCTGTGCAGGGTGAACCCCGCCTCTCGCCAATTGACAGCTGGAGATAGACACCAGCAACCATCATGACCCCAACAGGGATAAGTGTGTACAACGGTACTGGAAGTGACCAGGTTTAGGGTATCTTCACATGTGTTTCATCTCAAATCTTTGGCATCTGATTTCGTCTTTCGCTCTCCACAAATCCCTGCGACCACGGAGGATACTTTCAACAAAATGTTTGATTGATCTGTGATCATCTCCCAGTGCCTTGGCAACTTTACGAGTGCCGCTGAGAGACTATTTTATATTTCCTGACTACAACACTTGCTACCTCCTGTAGCAAATGTTGATTTTTTTTAACTGTGTAGTAACAGCATCCTGCCATTAGATGTCAGTTTTCACGCAAAACCCAGAAATGTCTCCAAAAAGAGAAAAAGTGATGCAGAATGATGAGTTTAAGGTGTAACTAACTCCAACATCAACTTTATTTGCTTAGAAAATGGGCCTATTTTTACATTTCTATGTGAACTGAAATGAAATTATGAAATCCAAATAAATTTTACGAGTGCCGCATAACTCTGAGAGACTATTTTATATTTCGGTGAAGATTCTCAGTCATCCAGGTCATGGTCATTCCAAAAAAAGGTAAAAAACAAAGCAACTGGACTTGTTAACCGTAGTAGAAGAAGTTTCGTTTCCTCTCCAGGAAGCTTTCTCACAAAAAGTCTGGAGTAATGTGGACGATTGGCGGTAATAACGACCGCTCATTACTAAGGGGTGGACCTGTTTCGGTTGAATTTGCATGTTATCTAAGCCATTGCAAGGCCTTTGTTTGTCAATGGTATAAAGCTTGTTACTCCACATTACTTAAAGCTTCCTGGAGAGGAAGCGAAACGTCTTCAACTACAGAAAACAAGTCCAGTTGCTTTGGTTTTTTTTTTTACCTTTTTTTGGAATATTTTATATTTCCTGACTACTCAGAGTCAGTCGGTCTCTTTTTTTAATCCCTTGCATGATTAATTGTGCAAACAGAAGGTTTTTTAAATCGTAGCACTTGCGTACCTGTACAAAACCACCTTCTGGCCATGCCACCGTGTCTGTCGTAGCAGCGTAACTGCAGTGAAACCAGCGCCGGGTTACTTACTGTACACAGCCAGCCTGACCGGCAGGCTCGTCACGCTACCCAGCGGGTTCTCCACCGTGCAGCTGTAGATGTCCTCATCCGCCATCAGCACGCGAGCGATGGTCAGCCACTTCTGATCAGGTGACAACACGAACCTCGTCTCATTGGCCAGGGGCTTCCCACCTTTGAGCCACCTGTACGTGGTCCTGGTGCCGTTTTCATGGGAGCAGTTGAGGATGAAGTTTTCGCTGAGCTCCAGCACTGACGACGCCTCCATGTGGATGTAAGGCCTGGATATAGGCTCTGTGTGAGGGCGAGAACAAACACACCAGCATTCACTCCTGAGATTAGGTATAAAAACGTGAGTAAAGCCAAAGACTACAGCTTGATTCACCCAGAGGTGGGTAGAGTTGCCCATAAGGATGAAGGAATCTTTATTGTCCCCATTAGGCCCCATGTTTTACAGCTCAGACACAAAGAAAAGTGATAATTGTACTCAAGTAAGATTAGCTCCCCTAAAATCCTAATCAAATACTCTAAAGTTTTGGGTTCAAGCCTCTATATCACATGTGTCAAACTCAAGGCCCGCGGACCGAATCTGGCCTTCAAGAGCCTACAAAGGCATATTATATCATTAAGTAGAGACATATATCATTTTAAAGTGTATAAAATGGCTAAAACTGTTCCTCCTGTAGTGAATGATGATTTTTTTTATTGTGTAGTAACAGCTTCCTGCCACTAGATGTCACTTTTCCTGCATTAAAACAACACAAATATGTCCAAAAAGATAAAAAGTGATGCAGAATGATGAGTTTAAAGTGTAACTCACCCAAATATCAACTGTATAAACTGGGTCTAAGGGTGTTAATTTTATGTAACTGCATTTTTTTAATTTTTCTATGTGAACTGGAATGAAATTATGAAATCAAAAGTTTCATCTATACACGTGCATCCGGCCCTTTTAATGACTTCATTGTGCCAAAGTGTCCCAATATAGAAATGAGTTTGACGCCCCTGCTCTATGTGTTCCCATTTACTGTCTTGTTGCATGTGCCAAAGACTCTATCATAACATTTAAAACCAAATTTTTAAAATGTCTCCTTTTTTAGTAGTAGAAATCTCTGCAAATGCATCTTCAAAACCTGCTGGTATTTGACTGCCGCTGTGGGTATTACTGAATTGATGCATCCGGAGAAGCAATTGTTGTCCCATCTGGCATGAAACAAGCTTCTCAGTGAAAAAAACATGATTAATGGAGCCCAGTGAACTCACCGGATTCCCTGCATTGCTTATCCCTCCTACATCAAGACCAGAGACAAAAGCAAATTACCTCAGCGGACGTTCAGGGCTTTTAAATGAGAGGGGAAACTTTAGATTTAATTTCAGTACATCCGTTCAATAATTTGGGATTTCGTATATTAAGTAAGGTTGCAAAAAGCCAACTTTGATTAAACACTCTATTAGCAGCAGAAAATTCTTCCTTCTCCTCTGACATTCCTCCAAACCAGGTTTGTGTCCACATCTGACCCTTTCTGTCTGCTGTTAATGTTTCGTAATTATTTTTAAATGAACATAAAAAGCTGTGATTAACTCTGTCGGTAAAGGCTGCCTCTGACCTTGGTATTAAAGGGGACATGTCATACTTTTTTTTTTTTTTAAATCATTCAGTTGTGGTCCAGCCAGCCACGCCTGTGATCTGACAGGTGATGACAGTCATAAACTTTCTTGTGAAGTTTGAGGGATAATAATAGCGAAGCTGAAACATATCAAATACCAATAAAACCTAAACGGGACATTTAACGCTTTTCAGTTCTTTTCACATTGAAATCATTCCGTTGTGTTAAATATAAACTCCAATGCTTTGGTCTAAATTACTCGTTCATTTCTGCCCCTGTTCTCAGGTTCGTCAAGTTACATCAAGTTCCATTCCACCCTGTTCGGCCTTATTTTTGTATTGAATTGTGGGGTTAATGCACCCAACAACTGAACTTTTTCGTCTATAAACTTGTAGCTTTGGCATCCTTCAGCTTGGACACAATCCCAGTAAAAAAGTAAATAAAAAAATGTATAATTTCTATACAAATAGAAGCCTGGTTTTGTTTTGCTGCAGCTACTCGTTTCAGTGCAGCTTAAAGGTACTTTACAGAAACTATTAAGTCTAATATCCTCGACAGAAGAATCATTGGGGATGGTTTTATTTCTAAACATCTCTGCTTTTTTTTCCCAACAGGAGCATTTTTCTCTCCTACACACCTATGCTGGTCAGATTTGTTGTGATTCTAAATCAGTAAGAGTTCCTGCAAGGGGAGCAAAGATACTCTTAATGTCAGCAGACGTCGCTGGCATCAACAACACACAGCAGACATGCACACAAATTATGGTTATAAAAACATCACATCCTGTAAAATAGGAAGTGGGGTGAAAAATGTTCCTTCAAAGCAATTTAATCAGGATGAGATCCAGACTTTAACTGGGTCGCTCCAGTAACTCAATTTTTTTCTATTTCTACCAATGTGTTTAAATTCTGCAGCTGTTTGGGACCATTCTCCTGCTTTCTGCTCAGTTCAGACCGGCTCACATTTCACTCGTTAATATTGAGAGTTTGAAGCTGAAACGAGGCGTTTGCTGACCATGATGGGTTTATCTTTCTCTGGACATGATGCTGAGATGTCTGGTGGTTCATTCAAGGGCAAATTTGAAACTGATTCTCATTTGATTAGCAGCATCTGGCATTTAGTTTCCTCTTAGATCAGCCAGAGTTTTTTCAGTTTTTCCCACACTGCAAAAACAGAACTAAAAAAAGGGAAATTTACTTCACATTAGTGTATTTGTCCTTGATTTGAGCAGGTAAATAATCTTATCTGCCAATGGGATGAAAAATGTTACCCCTAGAATAAGATAATTAAATATAATGCACTTGAAATAAGTTAATGGAGATGAGTTGTTCCTATTTTAGGTGCAACAATCGTGTTCCATTGGGAGGTAATCCTATTTACATGCTCAAATCAAGGGCAAGTACACTCATTTCAAGACAATTTCACTTATTTTTAATTCCGTATTTGCAGTGCATGACTTCAATAGTAACGGTACACTGCAAAAACAGAACTAGAAATAAGTAAAATATTCTTAAAATGAGTGTATTTGTTGTTGTTTTGAGCAGGCAAATAAGACTATTTGCCAATGGAATAAGATTTTTGTACTTAAAATAGGAACAATTCATCTCCATCTTCTTATTTCAAGTGCAGGATGTCTAATTATCTTATTTTAGGGGTCAAACTACTCATTCAATTGGCAGATAATCCATTTTACCTACTCAAATCAAGGATAAATACACTAACTTTAAGAAAATTTGACTTATTTTTAGATTCATTTTTGCAGTGTAAAACCTGAATAAGTGATCTCTAGCTTTGCTTCCTGGTCCAGGGTGAAGCAGAGACAACTGGATGGTTTAAAATATCCTTGACTATTTCTTTACAGATTGTAAAAGAGAAGCTTTTGATGATCCTACCGTCCACGGTGAGGGTGATGCTGCCCTCTCCAGTAAAAATATCATCAGTGATGGAGATCTCCACCTCATAAGTCCCATCATCAGAGAGCCTGAGGTTGTGGAGAAGCAGGGTCCCGTTCTCAAACACCAGGATGCGGTCTTGATACTCGGGCCGTAGGGTCCCAATGATGTTGGTGCCGACGGACTGGACCACGGTGACCGCCTTTTCCCTCTGGAGCTGCCACTTGATGACGGGCAGGTCGAGGCTGATGCTGCTGTAGCGAACCGACAGAAGGGCCTCGCCTCCCACGGCGCCCCTGATCAGCGTGTTGGGGATGGTCATGTTGACCGCCTGCACCTCGCCTGCAGAACGGCACGGAGAAGATAAGATAAGATAACATAGTCTTTATTGATCTCACAATGGAGAAATTCACTCGTCACAACGGCTCATACAAGAAGGTGCAGAGTAGGGAAGGTGCATTCAGTTATATACAGTGAATCTTCATATATACAATGGATCAAAAAGAATACCAAAAAATACAAAAAAAGGATATAGGAATGGGCATATGGTGTCTTATTTACATTCATAGTGGTCTATATATATATGAACATATATATATATATATATACTTATATATATACATATATCTATGCGCCTACATACATACGTACCTACGCGTATATATGTGCATATACATTGTATACATTTGTACATACATACATACATGTGTACTGAGAAGAGGCTGCAGCATTAGATTTTCACCGGTTTAGCTTCTTTTCATACATGTCTACGGTTTCCTGTCATCTGCAGCTTTCTGTTTCATCTGTTGTTATTTTAAAGATCGCTATAAATAAAAGAGGGTGTGGTCATTCGAAACATTATGCAGAAAAACATTCTGTATTAGTATAGAACCAAAAAAAATTGTATTAAAATAAATAATTAGTAAAAACGATCATTACATAAAGCAACTAATCTCCATTTAGTCGACCCCGTCACCAAACAAACACAGGCACACGTCAATAAACAAGAAGAACGTTAGAAACTGAGTTTACTGAGTGCATATAGATTCTGTATATATATACATTTTATTTTATTGTATTTTTATTTTCATTTTTTGTCTGCACCATCAACACCAAGTCAAATTCCTTGCAAGTGCAAACCTACTTAAACTTGATTCTGATTCTGATTCTGGTTCAGAAAGTTTATTTATTTCGGTTCAGTTCAGGGAATCAAGCCATGTTTTTATACCACAGAGTGACGCGTTTTAAGGATTTATATTTATCACGGATGTTTGTCACAAAAGACAAAAAAAAATTTTTTGTACGGAAATCTTGGTTCTACTGGAAAGACACAAAAGACTGACAAGAAGTGTGACAGCTGTAGTCCTGGTCATGGAGACGTTCATGTGCGATGGTCTCAAACTCCAGCTGTAGTCCACATCTGGCAAATCTCCTACAATCTAAACAGATGTTGGTTTTTCAATCACCTCCAGGCTGTGCTATCCCTGTTGCTTGTGCACCATTAATTTATTACCACAGTTTTTCCTTCCACTAAACTTTCCACTGACATGCCTGTCTGCTGGACAACATCAAGTCAGCAGCCTTCCCTGTAATTATATAACACAGTTTGGTCTCATTATAATTATAGGGAACATAATTTATTAGCCTTGTGTGATATGTAGATTTTGAAGGAAACGGTTTTTGGTTTTTAATAAGCTGTAAGCAACACACTGCAAAAACAGAACTAAAAATAAGTGAACATTTCTTGAAATTAGTGTATTTATCCTTGATTTCAGCAGGTAAACAGGATTATCTGCCAGTGGAATAAGATTTTTGCACTTAAAACAGGAGCAACTCATCTCCATCATCTTATTTCAAGTACTATTTATATAATTATCTTATTCTAGGGGTAAAATTACTCATTCCATTGGCAGATAAGATTATTTACCTGCTCAAATCAAGGACAAATACACTCATTTCAAGAAAACGTCTCTTATTTTTAGTTCAGTTTTTGCAGCGCAATCATGAATCTAAACAAATATAACCACCTGAAATTCATACATTTTTATTCAATAATTGATGTGTGAGCTTCTCTTTTTCAACTGAACCGCTGACATACAGTAGCTCTTTTTTTTTTTAAAAAGATCTTAATTGCATCTTCCAATTAGGATTAAATTTTAGGTCAAATCGCTATACATTGTATAAGGATATCATGCAATAAACACAAATTAGTTACTAATTATTAAAAAGAAGTTGCTTTTTTTAGTCCTGAAGTTGCTTTCAGTAGTTCTCTATTCAGTCAAAAGAGTCACTCTGTGTTTTATGTAGTGTAAATCCTGGGTCAGGGGCTTTAGTTTGCACGTTGTGGCAGGTTTCTGGTCCGTTCAAATTTAAGTTATATTGTCTTTTTAGGGGGTTCTGGTTGGCGTTTAATCATCACCGGATCAGAAACAGTAAGACGGGCTCGCCCAGATTCATCCACAAGCTGTACAGAACCGTGGAGCTGTGTCACTCTGGAGCCCGATCGTATGCCAGAACCTCATTCCTACAGCAACAGCTGTCAGACTTTGAGATGGGGCCCACACGGAGCAACAAAAGTGGGCCTTGTCTGTTCAGATTTCCCTCTTGGCAGTCCATGAAAAGAACACGGGGAGCAATCCAGACACCAGGCTAGCGCTGCAGAAACAGAGCAGCTCAGTGAGCAGGACATGATGGCACACAATCTGACGGCACTGGTTCTGGTACAGGCTGGAGGAGGAAAACAACAACATGCACACAGTCCCCCGACACCGTGAGGACTTAAAGTAATTAACCTGGAGGGAGCGGCACTGAACTGGACGCCTGTTGGCATTTCTTATCGTGTCCGAACGTCGTCAGCAAACTTAAAATTTAACAAACTAAAAAAATTACAAACTAATTAAATAATTATCCCTCTTTTTGCAATCCTTTCTACCTTCTGCCATAAAACTCCTCCTCTGTAGTTGCTGCTTCGGCTAAAGATGTGAAGGTGAACGCGCTCTGGCTCTGCTTTCATGCAACAGAACAGAACTAAGCGATATAAGCATGCATTTAATACATAAATGAGTTTAGCGCTGAACATTTTAACTCACCCGGGTTTAAGAAGCCGAGACATACAAGTGAAAAAATGTGGTAGATCTTTCTGCCTTTGGAATGAGCATCCTTCTCTGTCTGCATCTTGAGGAAAAGGCTTTGTTTTTCTCACAGGCTGCCAGCATGATTTGTGCCTCTGGGCAGGACGGAGGACACAGTCGTTCATTCAGGCCGCGCTGGAACTGAGCACAAGTTGTTCTGAGGAGCTACTGTATGAGCAGCGACACAACTGTGTGTGTGTGTGTGTGTGTGTGTGTGTGTGTGTGTGTGTGTGTGTGTGTGTGTGTGTGAGCGTGCATCTCTGTCTTCAGGGCTCAGCTGGCCTTGTAATATGAAAATAAAGCTGCTTTTATGTCCTATGGACTGCATTTGACTGCTCTGACTGGAACGTGTTGGGTCCATTTAATGGTAAGAGGTCGCACTTAAAGCCCAGCATCCCTAACAAAAATGCATCTCTAAATTTACAGTTAGCTGTAGCAGAGGAATAGAAAACCAACATTGATGATTTGCATAATTCAATTATTAGCTCGTCATCGTGAACTGCATGTTTAGCTTCTCTCTTTGGGGGTCACATTCTGGCACGGTTAAAAGAAGTGGGCCCATTTGAGGGGATATCTGGTTTTTTTTTTATGTGTTTTCTGTGGTTTTATGAGCCCGTGTTGCTGTAAAGACGCGTCTGTAGCCTTTGTTTTGAAGATTTGTGACTCAGATCAAAACTTTGCGATAGGCAAAGCTGAAGGCAGCGATGTGTTTATGTCTGCTGTCTTCTTCCTTTTTCCATCAGGGTGTTTTGTTCGTTAATGTTACAATTCAGGAAAGTTCAGCAGCTGAAATTGGGCCGGATTATGTAATTTAAAGAAAAAGGGAACAGTCAATAGATAGGTGCATATAAATCATCAAGTAATGTGGTTCCCTTTAAGATTATGTCCTTTTTAAAGCACCAGTTTTGTCATGGTAATGGTGGTCTGCTGGGCGTTGAAACAGGAGAACCCCGTTCACGCAAGGGCCTCCACTAATTGTGCAGGCCGAGGCTCTTATTTAAAGGGTTAGTTAGCTTAGTAAGTTCCTGTGTGGTTATTATCCGTGACGGTTTTTACTTTAGCGAGAACATCCAGGATCAACCTGGAGGAAAACTGCATGAGACCTGAGAATGATAGTTAGAGAAAAAGCGATACAGTTAATAGAAGTTAAACCTTTTACTCATGTAAACAAGACGTGGTCACTTTAAGGTTACATCATCACCAGCAGCCAATCAGAGGGAGCTCTGCATTGCTTAGCAACAGGCAGCAATCAAACCAAACTAACTGCCACTGGAAGCCATCCTGCACACTCCCTGGTGTTCTGCCTTCTCTGGACTTGGTTCTGACTGCTGGGTTTGGTTCTGACTGCTGGACTTGGTTCTGACTGCTGGACTTGGTTCTGATTGCTGGACTTGGTTCTGACTGCTGGGTTTGGTTCTGATTGCTGGGCTTGGTTCTGACTGCTAGGCTTGGTTCTGACTGCTGGGTTTGGTTCTGATTGCTGGACTTGGTTCTGACTGCTGGGCTCAGTTCTGACTGCTGGGTTTGGTTCTGACTGCTGGGTTTGGTTCTGATTGCTGGGTTTGGTTCTGACTGCTAGGTTTGGTTCTGACTGCTGGGTTTGGTTCTGATTGCTGGGCTTGGTTCTGACTGCTAGGCTTGGTTCTGACTGCTAGGTTTGGTTCTGACTGCTGGGTTTGGTTCTGACTGCTTCCCTGCCCTCCTGGCTGTCATGGCCGACATCATCCTGTGTGAGCCTATTGAACTCTTCAACCTCCTCAACCAGCGGCGCCGTGTGCCGAGGCTGGCGGAGATCAACTACCTCTGTCTGGTTGGTGAGAGTTTGCCGTCTTTTTTTTAAGGGCTTTTTCTTTTATTCTGGTTATAAAAGGCTGGCGGCTTTGTTGAAGTCTCTGTTATAAGGGACTCTTTCTGTTTCTTTTCTTTTACAGATGCCCAGGAAATCCAGGACTACTACACAGGTCATATCATAACAGCCAGGAATGTGAGAATGGTATGAAAATCAGGTCTCTATCCATCTATCTGACTCCCTGCCTGTAAATCACCAAATGTTGTTGTCTGATGAAGGCCTCCACCCAAAACGTGTTGGTCAGCAATTAAAGTTGCTTCCTGGGACTTCAAGCGTTGCTGGAATCTTCGCTTCCCTCAGCCATCTTTACAAGCCCTAGGAACTATTTTTGACTTTACCAGCTACATAAAACCTTGTTCAGAGCTGCAGAAGTCACACAACTCTTATCAAACACAGGAAACATGTTTAGATTTTCTAATTTAGAGAACAATAATTGCATTTTTGTTGTTAGATTTAATGGATTTTCTTCAAAGGGACATTTAATAGTTTTTTTAATGACATTTATTACACTATATTGTCATTATTTGTAGAAATGTTATGCCTGTGTTGCATGAAAAAAAAAGATATTTAAAAAAAATTGCTCAATTAATTTACAATTTTTTCACCAAAGCCACACAGTTGCAGGCCCCTGGTCTAGATGGGCTGTGCTTCAGCCGTAAGAGAAGACTAACAGAGGTTGCATCAATCTGCTCCAGTTAAACATCCAGTTTGCTCAAATGTTTTTAGTTTCAGATGATGCTGCTGGAGTAAAATATTCATCTATCTTAACGGATGTTTTTACACATCTTTGGGTGCGCTGAAAACGTAACTCAACTAAACCAAAGGTATCCACCTCAGCAAACATGCAATCTAACTTTACATTTCCTTACATCATCAATCTAATTTTTAGTCAGACCATGAACTTTGTACCTTTTTTTTTTTTTTTACCAACGGTGTAATTGATGTATCTAAAGAAGTAAATGTGGATAAAGCTGCCTTTGCTCCTCGCTCACAGTTTACATCCGGAGACCCCCTCTGAATCTAATGAGCCTTTCTTCCACCTGACAAACTGGTAAATGTCTGCAGGAGGCAGACGGGTCGTGCTACTTGCCAGATGCGGTGGAGGTTGGCAGCATGCGGCACATTGTGGTCTATGACAGCGTCACGAGCTGTTTGCAGGAAGAAGGTACGTCTTTGGCTCTGAAGCCTTTTCCACAAACAGCCACAGATATTAATCGCGTTCCCTGGGATTTTAGGAAGGGCAGCCGACTGCGCCCAGTCGCTCGCAAAATCCAGCTTCTGTCCAGTTCAAATACTGAAAGGAGGCTACAGGAGGTTCTCTGCTCTGTACCCGTTTTTACGGACGGAGAAGATCCAATACACCATCACGGTAAAACTCAACACAAGCATCTTTCATTCAGAATCCGTTTCAGTATCTTTTCAGTCCAGATGTATAATCATTTATAAAAGGTATTTCTATTTAACCCTTATTCTAACTTCCCAATATAAAATTATGTGCAATCAATTAGCTTTGTAAGTCACCTGACGTATTTTAAAAGCACAGCTAAATCTAATGGAGAATCTGTTGATGCTCTCCATCCAATCTGATCAACGTTGTGCTATTTCGCAGAGAAGATTGGGCCATAAATTCAGTTTCTAGATGTGAAAAGCTGGTAGAAACATACGCCAAAACCTTGCAGCTGTAACTCCAATGAAAGGAGGATCTACACAGCATCGACCCTTATTAAATATGCATTCAGGCTTACTTTAATTAAAAGAAATATACTGAACAATTCATAATTTTCCTTTCACTCCATATTATGCACTACTTCATGGTGATCTTTTACATAAAATCCCAATAGAATACCCTGAAGCTCCTGTTTATATGACAAAATGTGAAAAAAGTCAAAGGGGTATGAATACTTTTGCAGGTCCTTGTACATAGTAGAGCTGGGCAGTATATTGAGATTTAAAAAATATCAAGAATTTTTAAAAAGAGATACAAGATGAGACGATATCGTTTATATTGAGATGGTCATGCATTCAAGCAGGTTATTTTTCAGCTATTTCTCATATTCATCTTTGTTAAAAAAAAATGTGCCCTTAAGACATTTGGGATAAAGCTTTAAATCAGAGATGTGTTTTTATAATTACGTATTGAAGAGAAAAAGAGAGAGAAAAAAAAGTATGTATTGAAATTCAGCCTAAAAATATTGCAATATTATTTTTGGTCAGCCCTAGTACACCATGTCCACCAGGGCTGCCGACTCCAGAGTTGGAGAGTGACTGTCCTGCAACTTTCAGAGGCATCTCTTGTCCAATACAGCTGAATCAGATCAATACAGCTAAATAACAGCTAAAAGCACCCAAATAACAGCTAAAAAGCAGCTAAATAACAACTAAAAGCAGCTAAATACTACCCGGTCTCTTACCCACTGACTGCTGGAGATAGGCAGCACGACCCTGCACAGAAAGAATATGGATGTATGGAATAATCAACACTAATTACAAATACTTAAATCTAAGATATATAAGAACACACCTATCTGTTAAATGTTGAGCAGCACATGGATGTGGTTCATGACTGTGCAGATTTAACCACTAAAATATCCCAGAATTAAAACAAAAATTTGTTTTTGGTGTTTTGGTCTCTTTTGAAATGAGAAATGATGGTATTTCAGCTGATCCAGTCTTTTACAGTCAATTATTTCGCGTGGACTGATCGCAGGAGCTTGAAAACCTGAAGATGTATCCAGTGGAGATTATAGTGGGACTGCTGTATATGGGAGACCAGAATCAAAGTCAGGACGCAAACACCCTGAAGGACCTGAAAATCAGCGCCACAGTCAGCATCTCACATTTCACTCAGAGTGACTCTGTAGAGTAAGACGGGATCAAATATGCAAACAAGTCAAATTCCTTTTCCAGATTGCTTTTCATTTTTTCAATAAACATATTTGTTAACTTCTAGATCTGGGACGCAGACGATCCTTAACATCCCAGTGGCTGACGAGGTGGAGTCGGATTTATATTCAAACTTCCAAACCATATGTGGCTTTATTAGTGAGTACTCACCCCATTATTGCGTAACAAGTTGAAGTTAAATAGTGTTGTCTTCATAGCGAGCAGAAATGCTTCTATGCATTCTATCCTATGGCTTATCTTACCCTGAGCTACCTCTATAGTTATGCTGCTATAGGCTTAGGCTGCTGGAGGACATCAGGGTCTATTTCTCTCACTCTGCTGAGTTCTCCTACTGCTCTCCAATTTGCATTGTTTGTTGTTATTTCAGCTTTTAACTTTTTGTTCTCTGTCATTTTTCTCTTCATAGAAGGTACACCTGGTCTGGCGTTCTGTTAGCTGTGACATCATCAGGGGATGCAGATCATCCTCTATTACCATCTAACATAGAAAGTACTCCTGGGTCAATGTGAGCTTCTGTGCTTTCTGTGTCTCTGCTCTGTCTTCTCTAACATAGAAAGTACTCCTGGGTCAATGTGAGCTTCTGAGCTTTCTGTGTCTCTGCTCTGTCTTCTCTAAGCCCCAGTGGCTGGAGGCAGATGAGCGTTCACACTGAGCCTGGCTCTGGTTCTGCTGGAGGTTCTCCTCCCTGTTAAAGGGGAGTTTTCCTCTCCACTGTCGCTTCATGCATGCTCAGTATGAGGGATTGCTGCAAAGCCATCAACAATGCAGACGACTGTCCACTGTGGCTCTACGCTCTTTCAGGAGGAGTGAATGCTGCTTGGAGAGACTTGATGCAACCTGCTGGGTTTCCTTAGAGAGGAAACTTTCTCACCAACCTGGAGGATCTGATGGAGTCTGACTTTGGAAAGAGACTTGAGATGACATGTGTTGTGATTGGCAGTATATAAATAAAATTTCATTGAATTGAAATGTTAATTGGCACCCAAAGGTTAAATATTAATTCTGAGGTTATCTATTGGTCCTAAATGTGGAAAAGATAAACCACATTTTTGTGGACAAAGATCTTAAACCTGGTGTCATGGAGTGGTTATGCCAATTCTTTGTAGTAATTGTAAAGCAGACGAAAAATTACAGATAGTTTGAGATATTTTAATACAAAAATAAAATCTGAAAGCGTGGCTCGCTGTTGGATTCAGTTCCTCCCAAGTCTGTACTTTGTAGAAAAACCTTTTTACTATAGTTCCAACTGAAAGGTTTGTCTCTAGCAGCGCTGCACAGCTGGAACATGTTGCTCAGTCATCTTTGAGAAAAGATGCTGGAAGGTGAACCTCCTCCTCACTCTCAAGTCCTTCGCCTCTAACAGGCTCGCTACCAGCTCCTCTAGTTACTCCCCTCCACCATCTCCCCCCCCCGCAGCATGACGCTGCCACCGCCACAATGCCATGGTCAGGATAATGTGCTGCATTTATTTTACATCACATACTGCTTGAAGGTCATAAAGTTCAATCTTCCCATCAGAGCAACTTCTTGCTCATGTTTATTGCATCCTCCACATGGCTTCTGGCAAAATGCAAGCCAGGTTTCTTACGGCTTTTTGCAACAACGTCTTTCTTCTCGCCGTTGCTCCATTAAGGAATTTGTGAAATGCCAGAAACAGAACCGCTGCATTTCTACTGAGGTTAAATTAGAACTCTGTTTGGCTGTTTAATTTTTTTTATGAGTGTCAAAGCAAAGAAAATTGTATAATTTGAGCCACATTCGTAAAAGCCTCATCAAATAAAATCCTTAAAAAGAAAAAAATACATTGACATTTGTTGCTGTGTTATGACAGAATGTGTGAAACTGTAGGGGTATGAATACTTTTGCAAAGGCGTTGTAATTTAGTATTCACAATTAGTGTTTTTATAAGTATAAGGAGAGTTGTGGATTTTAACTTTGGCCTCCAGTGGACTCTTAATGTTATTCTTATTGTTCATCCGACCGGAATAATGAAGCATTACTGAAACAGAACCAATCGGGTCATTAAATGATGTTTGAGTTATAAAGCAGCAGATCTGAATGTTTTTCCTCAGTTAAAGGATTTCCATTACTCTCATTTAATTATTCTCTTTAAATTAAAATATGTCATAACATCACATGACTGCAGTAAGAGGTTGAGTAGACGCAGCTTTGTGTTATTAAGAGTTTAAACTGAGAATAAAGCTGGATTAAGGTGTTTTCCAAAGTATTAAATGTGTTTCACTTCATTGCTCTGGTTGCATTCTGCCCCCTGGAGTCCAAATCTGATGGCCTTTTGCACATTTTTATGTTTGTACTTAAGTTAGGCTTCACTAGTTGTCTATAAATGTGTAGATAATTATAGGGAATTCAATTTGAAATAATTTACTTGGACTTCAGTGCATTTCTAGTTTAATAATCCAAATTTGATTTGAGTTATTGGTCAGGGACATGATTGTTTTCCGTCAGATCACCGACCTTCAGGCTATTTTATTTATTTTTGTCTAAATTACAGTGAGAAACGCAGCTCTCTGTTTCTGCCTGTGTTGTTCAGGTTCTCACACAAATGTCGGATCTCGTGTCCTGATAGTTTCCAGGCAGGGCAGAAGCCGCTGCAGCGCTGTGGCCATCGCCTTCCTCATGCACCACTACAAATACACACTGGAGGCAAGTGGGGCTCATTCAGACCAACAACAACACTAATCATTCAAAAAAACTATAATTTTTTATTCAGAATCAACAGTTTTGTCAATTGTTTCAAATCAATTCATGTGAAAGGATGCTATTTTTATTTGATTTTCTCTTAAGCCCGAGGGTACTCATACTTTATAAGGCATTTCTCAACTTGCGCAATGCCTAAACTGCTAATTTTGTTATCAGCTAACATAAAGGTCCTGAAGGATGATGTGGATGTGAAAATCTGTGAGTAAATTATTCTGGGCCTCAGTAAATGAGATTTAAATGCCCAAAAACATGTATTCCACCTAAACAAAACAGATGTTTACACACAAAACTTCTTACTTTTGCTATAAAGAAGGAAATAACCACAATAAACTGTAACTACAACATATTGGTTACATCTGTAGCCATTTTTCTGTCTACACAATGAACAATTGAGAAGTTATACATGTTTAGATTGTTACAAATCCAGACGGACCCTTGTTGCTCTTGTGTCATTTTGGCCCAATCTGAGACAATTTTTGAAAATTTGAATTTATTCTTGCAATTTAAAATGTGGGATGCTATTATATAGTTGGAAGATACTTTTGTAGTGGAGTCTCAGATGAAGATCTGGACATATGAAATGTGTGTGATGGTCTCAGTTAGTCAGCTAGAAGTGCGTTATTGTTGGTAAAGAGCTCAAACCCCTCAAAAGGGGGCTCGCAGCTTTAAGGGGTTAAAAGAAACCAACAATGAAAAATAAACAAATAAAAAGGTTTTTTTGTCTTTAAAAATGGTAAATGTTTATGGAAATGCAGCCCATTTTTTTTCTTTTTCTGGTTAAAAATTACTCAGGTTACATAGAAAGCATTTTATAAACTTAAATAAACTAATCTTAACTGAATTGGAATCTCTCTTAATTAATGATCTGTATCTAAATTGGATTTATCTTAATTTTTTGTAATGTGCATTGAGAATAAATGTGTTGTGATATAAATGAACAGAACTGAATTATATCTCTACATATCTTTAACTCAAAACACGCAGATCGTGGATTTACTCTGAGAATAGAACCTGCAACTGCTGTTTTTTTCTAAAATGTCAAATTCTTTTAAAAGAAAACACTTGAACTTAGAAAGGTTGCATGCATTGTGGCTCTTAATTTTGTTGCTTTGCCTTTTTTCAGGAGGCCTGGTGGCAAATGATGAAATGTAAACCCACCATGAGGCCCAACACAGGGTTTCTACAGCAGCTGTCTGACTGGGAGCTTCACACCTTGGGAAGGAAACACACAGACTTATCAAAAGCTCCATTTTAACAAAAGATGCAACATGCTGCAGTCAGTCTGTCGTGTATATTTCATGTTTGCCAATTTCTTGGACATTTGCTTTAAAAAAGGCTGTGTGCTAAATTTCCCTAATAAACCCCTGGATGAGGAAGTATGCGTCACCTAAGGTGTAATAATTACATCGTTTTGTACACACACCAACCCAGCTAGTTCATCATTATTTAAAAAAATAATTACCATGTAAAATGTTTTGCATGCCTTCTAAATAAAAATTTCTGTCAGAATATAGTAGCTAAATGGAGTTCATTTAAAGATATTATGACTAAAACTCCATTAAATCCACATTGTGTTTGGTATTTGTTTTTCTCTTTTAATTGGAATTCCAGATATTGTTTGTTTTGGTCTCTGTGATCATAATTGTTTACTTTTTATGAAAACAAATAAATCACAGGTAAAAATATATATTTCTAAAACCCCTGTTTTTAAAGTAGCTTTAATAGGGTGGTTTGTTAAACATTGTGTTACATTGGCTAAAATTGTTAAGTCAGAAATACTTGTGCACCAAGAATTTACAAATAATGAAATCAGATACTTTCACATCCAAAGTTCTAAAAGGGGCATTCCCCAATATATATATATATATATATATATATATATATATATATATATATATATATATATATATATATATATATATATATATATATATATATATATATATACAGGTCTTTTCTAAGCTTTGCAAAATGACTAGTTTGACTCTTTAATTGACTTAAAGCTAATTTCCGTTCAAACAAGTCTGCTTTTGAAAAAATAGAATAGATGTGGTTATTTTATCATGAAAGAGAAAGCAAAAACCAAGGTTATTAAAGATAAAACACTTTGTTTTGTGACTAACAGTTATATTGTAAAAACTAATTATTTTGGTATCATTCATTAACTGTAATGGGGCAGCACAAAGTTCATTCAGGGGGCACAAATCGGCCTTGGGGCGCACGTTTGACACGCCTGAGTACAACCGTTGATTACCACGGCAACTTTGCCACTCACAATATGGCGGACGCGCTGAAGCGGCTACGGCCAACCCACTGATAATAATGAGCTGATACTGATTGGCTGAAAAAGGCATAACGGAATCACAAGAGAGCGATCTGATTGGACGACCTAGTAAAGAAAAGCTCCACAAGTAACCACCATATAGTTCTAAAAAATAGAGTCAGATATGCGCTTAGAAACGACAGAAAGAATAGATATTAAAACAAGTAGATTAGACCGCAAATATTGTAGTAGCAGTTGGCAGTATTTTAAAAACCACGTTTATAATTTTAGCTTTAATCCCGAGCGTCTTTAATGTGAAGCTTTTATTCTGAAGGCGTGTCCAGGAAGTGCCGCCCGTTGGCGGATGTTGCTGTAACAGTTAAAACTATTGCAAATCGTTGCTCGGTTATTTCACAATTCCTAGAGGTTTCCAAGCGTCGGGGCAGAAATGTTGTTCAGTCCGACGGAATTATCCGAGTGTTTTCGGGAGTGGGACGATTTGGAGAAAGATTTTCAACATATTCAGGCTAGTTTCGTTGTTATATTATCCAGCTGTGGTGTATAATAAAGTGTCTGGATAAGCTAACAGACGGTGTGGGTGGGGAGACAGGGGGTGGGATACACCCGCAACAGATTAAGATTAAATAAAAATTAAACATATATATTATATATGTATCTATATAAAAATATATAGATATATAAAGTAGTAATAGTTGTTACATTTAATTGTTATAGACATATACGACGGGCTTTAACATTAATAGGCTGTACCTGCAGTTATATTGCAGTTATATACTGACTTTTGCATTTAAGTGTTTTTATTGTTTTGTTATTGTTGCTGATTGATTTTATTATTATGTTTCTGTTTCGTTGAAGAACTTTGGACGCCTTTATGGGGATCTTATTTAAACAAATCTTAAAGGGCACACATGCTTTTCAGTTCTCCCTTTTCACATTAAAATCATTCAGTTGTCTATATAAAGTAGAACTGCAATGCTTTGTTCTGAATTCCTCTTTAATTTACCCCCACGTTCTCCCTTTTTTTCCCCTGTTCTGAGGTTTTGTCTGAGATCAACTGGTTTTGGTGCCGTCTCTTTAAATCTGAAGGAGGCACTTCACAGGTCACAGAGCGATGCCCATCATGAGTCGTACCATCAGCTCTGAGCATGCGTAATACAGAGCAAAAACTTGAATATTTGAATATTTTACTTATTATGTACTTATCTGTGCACTCCAAATGTGTAGACAGTCTTTTGTCACCTGCTGTTCTGTTTTTTGCAAGAAAAACTATCAACGGCGACCCGGAAGTTATTCTGTTTGCTCAAAGGAGCTGATGGTATGGATCGTGCTACTGGTGCAGATCGGGTAGTAGTATTGATTATTAATTTAAAAAACGAATAAATAAAATTGCATGAATGGTTGGCGAACATCAGCCAAAAACAAGTGGAATACAACTTCCAGTCCAGTAGATGTCGCTGCGGATGTGTTGACGCCCGCTGCCTTGTGTCACAAGCATTTCCGGCCGCGGGATACTGCGACGAGTCATTCATAAACAAAACATGGAGGAGACTGAGAAAATTCGCCCGGCTCCATCACATGTCAAGTCAGATTTAAAAACACAAGGAGATAAAAATGAAATTGATATGACGCACGCAATTTGTAAACACTGTTACACTGTAATGAAATACTGTGGGAACAGAAAAACAAGAGCCGCCAGCACCACAAGCACTGAAAAAACAAACAACATTTGATTGCAATGCATGGCGATGCATCGGAATAATTCAAGTATCGTGATGCATCGTGATAGAATCGCATCGTGACTTCTTTGGCAATACCCACCCCTATCGGGTAGTAACAGTCCTCCACACCGTTTGGCCATTTTTGTCGAATGATGGGGGGCGGTGTAATGAATTTAATGGGTTTTTCCCCATTAAAAAGAAAAAAAAATAATTTAATGGGTTAATACACCCAACAACAACTGACTATTTTCACTTATCTGCTTGTAGTCCCGGCATCTTTCAGCTTGGACTACAAAATCACAGCGGAAAAGGAAAATGATGGATTTGCGAAATTGGTTAACGGGAAGTCCATAACCTTGTTTAGCAGCTTTGCATCAAATACTGTGTCATAATTGTTCAAGAAAAACACAATACAGAAAACTGAACCGCTTGAAAAATATGACCCAAAAAGTATAAAGATATCTAAATACAGCACTGCATAAAACATTCTGCACTCCTACAGACTCCAAATACACAATGAAATTGTATTTAGGGCTATAAAAGATGGACTTTGGATGGTGTTTCGTATTAAAGTGTTGTACAGCTCTGCCCTGAATACCTCTTTAATCTCTTTTCACCTGCAGGAAGCCCATCGTCTGTATAAGCAGAAGCTTGAAGAAGTGACCAGACTGCAGAACAGCTGCTCCAGTGCTATAGCACGGCAGAGGAAGAAGCTGAGAGAACTCGCTTTGTCACTAAAGCGGTGAAATGGATTTAACTCATCAATCAGAACTGTATTTTCCGGAGTATAAGTCGCATCTATTAAGAAATTTATTTCACACAATCCCAAGACTAAAAACTAACATTTAATCTGGTAAACCAATTTATTAAATCACACAGCTGCATCCACAACCGGCTGAATAACGAGGAACATACCTGGGAGGATTAATTGGGAAAATTAGCAACTCCAAGCAGCAAAGTTTTATCCAGCTTATTTCAGCGTAACGACCCATTTCACTGAAAGCTGTCAAAATTACGCTGAAATCAGACCGTGAGCGTAGCGGTGCTACGTGCTAAGCTAACAGTATGACGCGGATGTTTCAGAGCAACATAAATCTCAGGGCATCAGTGAAGTTGTAACCCGCCCCGAACAACAGAGCTGTAAGCTAGCGCTAGCTGCTATTAGCTTCACAGACAGCACAGTAACAGGTTCTGTCTTGGTTTGTTTCCTTAGAGCTGCACCACACAATGCTCTGCTGCGTGAATACAGACTGAAACAGCAAAACAACATATGTACATGTGTTCAGTCTTTGTTGTCTATAAGTTAATGTTTTAATTAATTTTTAAGTGGTGCAGGAGCAGGATATAGTTTTCACAAGCCTAGAGCGCCCTCTTGTGGCTATAGACAGTAATATTTACTCCTTGGTTCATGTTGGTCAGCATGATTTAAATTTATATTTAAATTTGATATATAAGTCGCACCTGAATATAAATCGCAGGATCGGCCAGACTATGAAAAAAAAGTGCGACTTATAGCCTGAAAAATCCGATAAGTGCTACTAATTTTTGTTTTAATGGGAGTCAACATTTTCTCACAATCAGATGCAAAGAAAACCTTTCGACATCAAACCTAAAGCCAGAAGAGAGGGAGTCCATCGCGGAAATGGAAGAGTCCATCAAGGAAAAAACGAGTGCTTTCTTCGAGATGGAAGGGTTTCTGCCAAAGAAGAACGGGTATGAACGTGTTGCCTGATGTTAACTTTCAAACGCTGAGGATCTCCACGTTGTGACTGATTCATGCTCCCTCCTGTTTAGACTGTATCTCACTCTGGTCCTGGGGAACGTTAATGTGACCCTCCTGAACAAGCAGGCAAAGTAAGTCACATTTATTTTACTGCAACACCTGAACAGACGCTTTAAAGCCATTTCACCGATCCTGTCCTTCTGTTTGCCCCCCCGCACAGGTTTGCATATAAAGATGAATACGAGAAGTTTAAGCTGATCCTGACCGTCATCCTCTTCCTGTTTTCCTTCACGTGTCGCTTTTTGTTCAGCTACAGGTGATAACTCCTTGTCGACGTTGGTTGAAGTTGTTTTTTTAAGCAGTCAGTGGGAAGTGAATGAATAAAGGAGCAGGAGAGGCAGCTGTGTTTTTTTTTTTTTTGCGATCTCATCATTTCTGCTCCTGTCTCAGAGTCCTGGACGCTCTGTTCAACTTCCTGCTGGTGTGGTATTACTGCACACTCACCATCCGGGAGAGCATCCTCATCAGCAACGGCTCAAGGTCTGTACCTGGGTGTGTCTTTGCACGTTGGAAAAGAGACTCCCCGAGCGACGGAAGATCATTAATACTTTCAGCCTCTGATTCACAGGCTCCCTGAAATGAGAAAAGCAACGCTTGTTTAAATCTGCTTCATTTGCCCGTCTGTTAATGTGTCCATGAGGATTTTACAAAAGCAGTTTCATATTTTCTGGGTCATTACAGTTTAGGGTTGGGTGTCGTTAAGGATTTATTGATTCTACCTCTCTTAACATTCTGGTATTTTATTGGTACCATTAATGATACTTATACCAAGGGTTAAAAAAACAAATCATGATCACTGACTGGTTCATTTTTTTTAAACATTTGGAACGAAATAACGAACTTTTATAGGAAATAAGCTATAAAAACATTATATAAATAACTTTATATATTAACAAAAGGCTTATTAAAAACACTAAATGTGCTCAAAACAAAAAAACAAAAAAATTAACACAATGAAATAATTTCATGTATTAAATAATATTTGACCTGTATCCAAATTATATAATTTTAATCAAAAGATAGCAGAGGCACCCACAATGCATGAGGTGAATACATTAAAATACAGGGAGGAATCTATTTAAATGCAACAGTTTCAGAAAAAAAAAATTACCATTACATGTTAAAGATTGAATGGTACCTTAATAATACCGTTAAGAGGACCGATAAGGATTAAGCTTCTCAGTCCGCAAGTAGTATCCAACGTTTTGATACCGGGTTTCGGTACCCACCCCTAGAAACAATACATATTTACAATAAATATCTGAACCAAGATGTGCCAGTGGTGTCACAAATGTGAGTCTTATTATCTATAATCTGCAAAGCTGCAAAACCCAGTTAGTATGAAAGAATTACAGTAAAATACAGTAATTTATCATAATTCTTAAGCTCTATGCCTGTTTAAATGCATTTCATGTCATATTGATTAGCATATTAGCATGTAACGGTGCTACATGCTAAGCTAACAGTATGACACAAATGTTTAAAAGCAACATAGAAAGGTCAGTAAAGCTCTTGAACGTGCATCAGAGAAGTTGTTAACCGTCCTGACAACATAAGCTAATGCTAGCTGTTATTAGCTTCACCGACAGACCAACCACGCAACGCTCTGCTGCGTGAATTCAGACTGAAACAGCAAAACAACAAACGTGTTCAGTGTTTGTTATCCATAACCTAATATTTTAATAAATTTTTAAGTGTTACGGGAGCAGCTTATAGTTTTCACAAGCCTATAGCGCCCTCCTGCGGCTATAGGCGGTAATGTTTACTCCTTGGTTCATGTTGGTCAGTATAAATTACCATTTAAAAACGTTATATACATCACACATGACTATAAGTTGCAGGATCAGACAAACTATGAAAAAAAGTGTGACTTATAGTCCGAAAAATTTGGTAAATTACCTTTACATTTTAGAACATTGCTCGTTTCTTTTCGCATTTTTGGCCAAATTTAACAGGCAAGCAGCATGTTGCAGACCCCTGGTCTAGATTAAAGCTTAATCATGTGTTTGAATGGCCTAGTCAAAGTCCACATCTAGATCTAACCAATAATCTGTGGCAAGGCTTGAAAATTTATGTTTACAGATCCTCTCCATCCAATCTGACCGATCTAGAGCTATTTGGTAAAGTTTAGATCAACCTCTGTCAAGCTTCATCGATCATAAAAAATATGTCAAAGTTTGTTGTTGGCATCGAATAAAAAAATGCAAAAATGCGTATGCGGGGAACGCAAACGTTTTCACAGCTCTGAGCATCTATTAGGATTACATCTCAGAGCTCAACATCCTGTAATGCCATTTTCCTGTTTCAGGATCAAAGGCTGGTGGGTTTTCCATCACTACGTGTCCACCTTCCTGTCAGGAGTCATGCTCACTTGGTAAGACCTATTCTGCACATCCAGTTCATAATTTAATAAAACACACATGTTGTTCGGTTTTACCTCATCTGCCCCAATCTCACCTGATGTGATCTTTGTTCTCAGGCCTGATGGCGCCCTCTACCAGATGTTTAGAAACCAGTTTCTGTCCTACAATCTCTATCAAAGTAAGAGATTTGCCTTGATGCCAGTTTCACGCCACAGTATGGGTTAAAACATCTAGATCTGATGATTTTATGTTTGTCAGCAGGTGATGTTTTGGTTTATAGCAGCATGTACCTGTGTCTGTCATCCTCAAATACTGTATGATAGCGTAAACGTACGACTTTCTGTTTAAATTGTCCTTTTTTCAAGCTTATAACATGCAGTTTGTCTCCATAATAAAGGGAATGACATAATGAATGTCTAGAGTGTTTAATATCTTTTATAGCGTATTTTAATATTTTACATGCTTAAAGTATTAACAGGTAACAAGATTTTTAAAGTGAGTATTACAAGTTGCAATGAAAACCGGTAAAAGGATAGTTTTTCACTGTTATATCAGTGGCAGTGAGACGTTAGCTAACAGCTGAGCGATTTAACGTGCTTCTTTCGTTTCCGGTTTGTAGGTTTTGTCCAGTTCCTGCAGTACTACTACCAGAGCGGCTGTTTGTACAGACTCAGAGCGCTGGGAGAAAGACACAACATGGACCTGACAGTCGGTGAGCGCAGGCAGCACTTTAAATAAACGTCACATGAAACAACACAAAGAAGTTGTTTTATTTTATATTTGTATCGCGTAGGGATGCACAATATATCGGCATTAACTTCGGTATCGGCCGATGTTGGTCAGTTTTTAATTTATAAACTGGGCCAACATTAACAAACAATGTTTATTTACATGTTGTTATATATAATATAAAATATAAATAAATCGGTTAATAGGTAAATATTGTTTATCAGCCATAGTAGCGATATGAATATCGGATGTGAATATCGGCTCAGATTTCCAAATCGGTGCATCCCTAGCTCAGACCTTATTTCCACTTACTCAACATACTGTTATCTTGCTTTATAGTTTTACAAAAAAAATCATAATCATATTGTGTTAGAACAGGTTTCTTATCTGAGCAGACTGTAAAATGTTTAAAACTCAAATTTTAATGTCAGTTCAGTGAGTCTCCTTTGCTCTCTGGGTGTTTAGAGGGCTTCCAGTCCTGGATGTGGAGAGGCCTGACCTTCCTCCTTCCCTTCCTCTTCTTTGGTCACGTATGTAGCCTCCGTCATGTTTGAGTCACTGATGTTGATCTTATCTCCCTAAAAACATAGAAGATTGTGTGCCTGAACTGACGAGAAGGAAGTAAATCAAATTAATGTTTTTTGAAGTGGTCTTAATAAGCTTGATTTTTTTTTTTTTTTTTTTTGCTTGGTTGCAGTTTTGGCAGCTGTACAACAGCATGACGCTCTTCGGGATGTTCCAGCTCCCAGAGTGTAAAGAGTGGCAGGTCAGTTTTCCATAAAACTTTTCCTTGTCAGTAATTTGGAAAAGTTGACTGTGGAGAGATGGAAGAAAAATTAACATTAATCCACAAATACAGCCTTGGAAAAATATTTACATCCCTTGATGTTTCCCCATTGTGTCACATTGTAAGAAGCCATAAGAAGTCCTGTTGTTAGCTGGTCACGTGTCATGTAGGGGTCGCTGCAATCATGTGGAAGAAGGTGCTGGCTTACAAACAGCCACCAAAATACTCAGCACTAGAATCTGCAGAATGATCCGCGTTTGTTCAGCAGGTCACATCATACAGCCAGAGCTACAATGGAATGGTTTAGATCAATCATATTTGTGTGTCAGAATGGCCTAGTCAAAGTTCAGACCTAAATCCAAACTCCAATCTGACTGAGCTGGAGCCGAATGAATGTCCAAGGCTGATAGAGACCTGCAGTGAAAGCTGCCCAGCACACTAATTAAATGTTTGTAAGAAATACTGAAAACCATTTAAAGTATCCTTCAGAGTAGTTACGTTTATTAGTTTACATGATAATGAAATGTAAAAACAACACAGTACAAGTAATATCCAAGGACAAACACTACTTTTATAGATGCCTACAAGCCAGAAACCACTTTAATAAATAAATATCACAAATCAAAACGGGGAAAGACTATAACTTGATCTCTATTCTATGAAGCATATGAAAAAACAACAACAATAAAAAGCTGGTCTCACGAATATATGGAAGTATGCAAACCTCCAAAGGTCATTCTACATTATCCATCAAACAAAAATGGGAAAAGGAGTCTGAGAACAGACAGTCAGAGTCTGGCAATGGCCAATCATTTCTTTTGGGATTGTCCAAAAATTCAACCATAGTGGAGGGAAGTAACTAAAGAAATATGTAAGACGATGGGAGTGAAATTGGACTACTCTTTTATTACTTAATATCTGGGTAAAATACCAGAATCTGTCCCTCACAAACATAGATACCTGCTAAAGATCCTTTTGGTATGGAGTAAAAAAGCTATAACCTGAAGATGGGTCCAAAATGACCCCCCAACGTTGCACTAGTGGAAAAAATCTATTTTATGGAGAGACTAACTTTTATTTTAAGACTGGAATTGGAGAAATGTATTAAACCCTGTGAAAAATGGATTATGTGCGCTTTGAACCTGGAATAGTATGACTGTACACGTTGATTTATGGAAATGAACGAGCTGTGACCCTATACTGTTAGACCCATGGATGGGTTATGTTTCTTTTCTGTTTTTTCTTCCTTCCTGTTCAAAATTCAAAATCCAAAATAAAAAGTTATATAAAGACAAAAGAAGGATAAATATGAAGGCACAGTAGAAGCCAGGACTGGTTCATATGGACCAAACCTGATAAAAACACTATGTGTTGCAATTCAGACATGTACATAAAGCACTGAGTAATAATAATATAGCATATATTTTCACAAATTTGCATTACTTTACATTGGTGTGACATCTAGAATCCAAATCAAATACATAAACTTTGGTTTTTACATGTGATTAAAGCTTGTTTTAGTGATCCTGCGGGTAAACTGATCTACAACGTACGTTTCTAGGTTTTGATGTGCGGCTGCTCCTACATGGTGCTCTTCATGGGAAACCTGTACACAACGCTGAGGGTGGTTTACCAGAAATATGTCAACAACATGGAGAAGTCCAAGACTGCGTGAGCGCGCTGGAGCCAGAACAGATCGTCGCCACGGTGGCCTCTCGTTCACTGAACAGAAAATATGTCAGAGTTACTAGTTTCTTTCGTCCCTGTGGACCATTTACTCGCCCTGCTACTCCAAAGGGATTTCAGGTTCCTGCATTTCATGTTTGGCTAAATTGAAATGAAATCAGCTTTTTTATTATATTGCTTTTTTTTTTTAAATCAAGCTACTTTATAGCTTTCTTGTTGATTCAGTAGGATTGTCTATTTCGGAGAATGTGAAAGTTTGAATCAATAAGGCATTCCTCAAATGACGTCAGATTTCTAAATTTAGATGCGTGCGTGGCGGCCATCTTGTGGTCGTACGAGCAGAGCGGTAACGCTTGAATAGTTTCCTTGTTTGAGTCTAATAGTGAACAGATCAATCAATCAATCAATCAATCAAATTTTATTTGTCAATTACAATTTGCATTGCAATCGAATCTGTCCTGAATATCGCCTCAGCAGACAATAATATGACAACAATTAAACAAGCTGCTGCGTTGGCAGGAGTGACTAGATATGGTGATTGTGATCAGATGAAGGGAGTTTTTTTTCTCCATTGATTTTCCAAAACCCCGAAGGATTGCAGAGAAATGTCAGTGTTTCATACGAAGTTGTAACCGAGAGGACTTTACTGTGGAATCTGACCAAAGACTCCTAAATGTTGGAGGCAACACTTGAACATCCAGACCTGAAACCAGCGACTGCAGCATCTGTGCAGGTGGGGGACGTTTATTTGGCTTTTTCTCAGCTGCTTTAAAGGTATACTATGCAACCGGGGTTGATTTTCCAGCGAGGCTCCCCCCAGAGGGCGAAAGTAAAAGTGCACTGTCATAAAGATGCTCAGCTGTTCTGGTTTCTCCATCAAGCCAGGCGCGGTTGTTTTGAGCTTAGCAGACAGGCGAACGCAACGAAAAGTCGCTGTTTTCTCGCTGGTTCCGCCATGATAACTGCACAAATATCGCCACTGCGCTAGCAACGAGCATGCCTTTCACTGGGGGCGTGTAGCAGTTCTCGCCGTAAAGCAAGACCGACTCTTGCGGTCTTGCACCAGACTACTGAGCCTGTGAGTGCGGGCCGAGGGCTCCTGCAAAAGTGCGGTATTTCCCCCACAGACCACCAGGGCGGCCGAGAAAACCTTTGTTCAACCTGAAATTACTCATTTAATCATCCAAAACGGTATGGAACATATTAATTAACTGAAAAATGTTGCATAGTATGCCTTTAATGCTTCATAAAATCTATGAGAGGCGTTCATGTGAGCTTCAGTGCTGCATTTAGTCCGCTTATTATCAGCAACTTTGGGCTTGTTTTTCTCTAAAGTCACTTGTAACTTTAATGAGTCGCTGGGTGTGGTTTCTTGGGTTTGTTTCTGAACGCTTTTTTGGACTTCGCTTTTTTCTGGATATTGTGTCACGCAGCAAAAGAGCGGGACTCGGCTTCCCACCCCGATGACAGCCATTTTACGAGCAGGAAAAGTCCCAATGTGAAATAAAACAAGCTAAATACGTGCATTTGTGATGAGTAGCAGCGGCGTGGTGGTTCTCTTGCTGCTTCTTTTCATGGATCAAGTCGATGTTTCTCCCACAGTGATCTTGTTTGTATGTGCAGGTGAGATGAAATCTGAGTGTCTGATTACAATTTTGAAGTCTATTTTCTGCAATTAGCTCTATAATAATTTAAAACATAGGCCTGTAATAATACATATGTATTTTTTTCTTCGTATCAGCTGTAATTCTTCGAGGATTCAGCAGGTTTCTTCCTCGAGTTTGATCCGTTGTGAGAGAGGAGAGGACAGCCTCTTCTACCTTTCTGCTAATGCCGCTTTCTTTACGCTACATTTCTACCACCGTTTCAGCTGTTCTCTGCTGGGTTTCTCCACTGAAGCAGGTTTAAATGAGGCTCCTGGGACGTCGTCATTTTCCAAAATGATCAGTATTGCGGTTGTTGCCATTGTAGTTTGCGCTCTTCCTGTCCGACCTGCCAGGAAACTCTAGAAAAATGTGACGTCATTTGAGAACTGCCCCACCAATCACTGATGAGGACAGCGTTACTTGAATAATATTTATTTACAACTTGTGACTCTTTGCTCAGGAGCTGCTCTGTCTCTGCTTTATGAGAAAGAAATCTACAGAATAAAACACTCCTCTGAACTCTTTAGTCTTTGTTGTTTTGAAATGACGCAGCTGCTTTGAAGGGGGCCTTTAATGATAAATCCACATTTTTGCACATTTTTGTATGTCCATTTGGGTCACCGCTGCTTCTGGAACCAGTCCAAGCGCTAAAGAAACATCCAACTGTATTATGGCAATAAGTAAATGTTTTGTTGGAGTCTGGAAAACAAGCAGTTTCCAAATCTGATTATTACGTCACAATCGCCTAGCAAAGTAAACTAACTGCAACATACAAAAATGTAACATCTTACATGGAAGTTATGAATATTACTGGAATAAATCACAGTTTAACATTGTCATCATATAATTCCCTGACACAACTACAGCTGAAAACTAACTGTTAGCATGATGCTTATTTGCATTGAAAATCCCATAGGGACGCTACCACTATTAGCCTCTTATTTGTTTCTCAGATTCTCATGACTTCGAACAACCTAAATGCCTCCCAGAAGTATCGTACACAAACCAACACATTATAAAGACTTAACACTCACAGACAGATGTTTCCATGCAGTTGAGAAGATGCAACAATAGCTTTACACTGCAGAACGTGGCTTTCAGCACGGCTCTGGAGCAGGTGGCGCTGTAGGAAAAAGGCTTAGACTTAGACAACTTTATTGTCATTTTGTATGCACAAAGTGCGTACAGAAAAAAAATTAGTTTGTATGCTGCCCTCACGATGTGTTGCTCTTACAAAGCTAGACAGCTAGCTAACACTTGGGTTGAAAATAATCCAGTCCTTGTTAGTTTTCTTGTTTTATTTTGCAACTCTTTGGCTGGTTTGTTTTCTTTTCTTACTTTTCTTGTAAAACTATAACAAAACACAAAAGTACACATCAAATACAGATACAGAAAACAACTAGACTACAGCAAACAAATAGCTCCCAATTCAATGCAATTAGCTAACAATGTAGCTTTAAATATCGATTGAGAAACGTAGACATTCCTACAAAATATTCCACAATACTAAAATGAAGATAAATAAAATGAACTTACAGACAAATAGTGTCCAAGGAACAAACGTGTCCGAAGTTGTCTGAAGGACTAACAAAAACAGCAACCGTGCAGCTGGACGAGTTCTGCTTGACTGCCCAAAATTATACATGCAAACTATGTCCACTAGGTGTCAGTAAGGTTCCATATTTTAACTTACAATTTCCCATGCAATTCTTAACAAACATAATGATGGAGTCAGCACAGTTTGCATGCACTAAATTTCAGGATAAAGATGCAGCAGCAATTTATGTAAACAATTTAAATGTAAACAATGTAGACAATGCAGGGGAAATTGACAGTGTGCGGTTCACGGTATACAGGAGAGTATTATTAAAATCGTGCAATATACAAATGTGGTACAGAGTTCATTTGTGGCTTCAGCAGTTCAGAGTCCATTTTTGGACTAGAAAAGGTTTCAGAATAGAAAAAAGGCTACTTTCTATTCAGAAACTGTTGCTGCTGCCCTGCTGGTTGAGTCGGAGGCTCCACTTCTTCAGGTTCTGGTTCTGACTCAGGGTCAAGGATGTACTGTTGTACCATTGTGTATTGACAGAGCCATAAAAACAGCTCCTTCTGACAGAAGGTCAAAATACCTATAGGTGGAATATCATTATCTGACAATGATTTTGTTTTAAAAAAAATGTTTTGTATAGCCAATAGACCTATACTAAATGTTTAAAAGAAGTCATAACAGGTCACCTTTAACAACAGGCGCCACCTGCCTTATCATCGCTCCTGTACAGCTAAATAACGTATGAATACTGTCTATAACAGGAATCACCAGCCATTTTCAAACTGAGAGCTACTTCACCTGTACTGACCTTTGAACAACAAGAGTCCAAGCTCACCTTAACTTTAGGTCACATAATTGTGTTTTAAATGCTTTTGTCATTTTTAAATCTGTGTCAATATATGTATGATTTAAAAAGAAAAGCAACTGAATGAAATAGTATTTTAAATGCAGCTCACTGGAGGGTTGTTCTATTTCTTTGAGCAGGATTGTGGGCACCACATATGGTCCTAATAATGTTTTTTTCCTCATGGTCATAACAAAATCTTATTTCTAAACTTCAGCTTTATCATTTTAATTTAATATAACTCTTAATACATTTTCATCAGTGCAGCAACATCTTGCGCTACATAAATCGGCCACTAGGTGGAAGCAGGCATCCATAACAGCTGCCTTGGGTCACTGTTGAGTTTCTTCTTCGTGTAAAACCATCAAAGTTGTCTCTTTATTTATTTAAAGTCTATTTTTTTCAGATAACTCTGACAGTTTTTGTTAAAGGACCAGAGAGGATTGTAATATAGTGACATTTTCACTGTTATTTGAATTTACGCCTGTTTGTTCTAATCTGTCTGCATCAAAACTGAAGTATATGTATAATCTGGTGCTTTTAAAGTCAGTCTTTTTTCCAGGTGTTTAGTTAGTTGTGGATTTTCTCTGGATTTTTCTACATAGGGTCAAAATGAAACAAGCAGGTTTAAATATAGCTCCATATATCTCCAGCGGGATACATGGTCAGAGACACACGGCATCCTCCCGGCTCTTTTAACAGTCCCCTAGTTTTCATCACAGCTGAGAAGATCAGAGGTGACATGCATTTAATGTGTGTTTGGGATCAAATTGTGGGGATTGAATGCCTAACTATGTCCAAGTTACATCTGTCCAGCTGTTCAATTTAGGTGGAGTTGATGAATTTCAAAACTGTTCCCCTTCCTTCATTATTTCATCCAGTTTTAGTCCAGCGAAGCAGCCCCACAGTGCGAGGCTACCACAACCTTACGGGATCTTTGAAAGCCTCACCCTGATCTCTTGAATCATATTTTGTGCCACTGTGGCCAAACTGCTGAATCCTCACCTGCTGAAACCTTTACCCAGAAGACATCTGTGCGCATAAAGGTGTTGATTTTAGAATAAACTCTACCGATTCGAAGCAGAGCAGACAAATATCCGGCAGGAATCAAACCAGCATCTCCAACATGTGGTTGGAGTGCAACTTTTATCCAAATATTAGTGGGTATACACATAAAAAAATAATAAAGCTTTGATGTATAATTTTGACCCTGTGAAGGTTAGAGGAAATCCACAGTAAATCTGAACTTGAAGTTAAAATTCTTGTTTAAAAAAAAATAATTAAAAGATGTTTGCTGAATATTCATCCTAGAGTTGAAAGAAATTGTAAATAACCAGGATGAGTGGATGTAAACCTTTCAATGTACGGCACAAAACCCTTCATTTCTCCCCACATACACACAATATGATGATTTATCTCATTTTATATAAAGACGTTCAAACAGTTTTGTTATTTTAAACAACAGATAACTGAAAATACTTGATTTAACGATTTTTCTTAATTGCTACAAGCCTACAATCTGGTTTTTGTTCACTCACAGAAGAACCCAAACTGATCTGTTTGATTAATTTTAACATAAATACACGAAAACAAGACCCGGCAACGGGTTCTGACCTCGTTAACAAAAACTGAAGGGAAAGGACAGTGAATGCATTTGATGGGGTTTATGACTAGAAGGCAGCAGCGAGACATAAAGAGGTACACGCACAGAACATCTGAGGGAATAATACCTGAAAAATTTAAAATAGGAACCCGCTTCGGTTCCAATTTATCACAGCAGAGCTTCCCCCACCCGAGCAGCGCGGCTTGGATGTGCTGCAGGGCCAGAGCGAGTGGGAGTAGGCGAGGACGAGGAGCAAAGTGAATGGGCTAGTACCAGTACAGGAGGAGGAGGAGGAGGAGGAGGAAGGCCCCCTTTCATCTGTCTCATTAAAGCCTGAGCAGTGGGGGCCGTCATGGAGGAGCCCAGGGACATGGGGATCGGGGACTGAGCCTGAGCCTCGCATCAGGAGGTAGAAAAAGGAGGAAGAGGAGGAGGAGGGAGGGCAGCCAAAGTAAGTAGACGGGCCTCCATGTCAAACCTTCACCTTCAACTTAACCTGCCTCCCTCGGGGGGCCCAGATAAAGACCTCTTATCTGCGCACACCTTCCCTCCCGGCCGGAGAGCGACTCCAGCAGCTGCCGGGGGAGGCTGAGGGCGCTTCCACGGCTGAGTGGGCCTGAACCGTTCTATCAGAGAGAGCGAGGCAGATGTTAGAAGCCTCCATGTGGGACGGAGCGATTAGCGGGGTGGAAGGAAAACAAAGCTGATCCGGCCGTTTCAGACGAAAACCTTCAGACCACTTCAGCTTCTCACGCCGCAGTTCCTGCTCTGGGTTTTCCCTCACGTTTAAGTCCAAACGATCCAGAATCTTGACCTGTTTTTAATGATTGTTGTGTTTTTATGTTTTTGTTTTTTTGAGGAAGATCTCTGTAGTTCTGTAGCTGATGTTCCCCCGTTTCCCCTTAACGAGACGGTGGTTGTTCCCTAACACGTTTATATTCAGCTCCCCGTTGCTCTGACAAGCAAAAGTCACCGCATTCAGTCCCCTGATTATGTAGAGTCCACCTGGATGTTATTTCATCTCCATTTAAACCCAGCTGGCCCATGAAGGAGAACAACCAGCATCATGAAGACCAAGGAACCCAGCAGACAGGTCAGGTGGAAAGTTCTGGTCCAGTTGAAAGCAGATGGTCAGGTTCTACACTGCAACAACGGATCTAAAAATAAGTAAAATTTGTGTTTTTGTCCTAGATTTGAGCAGGTAAATAATGAAATTAGTATTTTGACCCCTAAAATAAGATAATTAGACATCCTGCACTTGAAATAAGATGATGGAGATGAGTTGTTCCTATTTTAAGTGCAAAAATCTTATTCCACTGGCAGATGATTACCTTATTTACCTGCTCAAATCAGACAGATACACTAATTTTAGGAAAATATTAATAATTTTTAGTTCAGTTTTTTCAGTGTGCAGCAAGAGCCCAAGCTTTGCACTGCAAAAATAGACCTAAAAATAAGATTTTTTTTTCTTGAAATGAATGTATTCGTCCTTTATTTGAGCAGGTAAATAGGACTATTTGCCAATGGAATAAGATTTTTGCACTTAAAATAGGAACGATTCATCTTCATCATCTTATTTCAAGTGCAGGATGTCTAATTATCTTATTTTAGGGGTAAAAATACTCATTCCATTGGCAAATAATCTTATTTACCTGCTCAAATCAAATTATACTCATTTCAAGAAAATTCCTACTTACTTTTAGTTCCCTTTTTGCAGTGCGCCCCTCCACGTCCACAGCTCTCTATCCGTCTCTGTGGGGAGGACAGAGTAGCTGGACTACACTGCTCCGTTTATAACAAAATAAATGTAACTTTTATATTGAATTAACTTACTAGGTTTGTCTAATTATCTTATTTTAGGGGTAAAAATACTCATTCCATTGGCAAATAATCTTATTTACCTGCTCAAATAAAGGACAAATACATTAATTTCAAGAAAATTTTACAAATTTTTAGATCTCTTTTTGCAGTTTGAACATCTCCCAGGGTTCTGTTCACTCCATCATCTGAACACGGAGAGGACGCACCACCTGCAGACCTACCAGGTCCACCCGAAATGTGATTCTGGAGGAGCTGACCCTTGGACTAGGCCATTCCAAAACCAAAACCTCCAGTTATCTTTTTAGTCGTTCAGATGTGGACCTGCTGGTGGGCCTTGGATCGTTGTCCTGCAGCAGAACCCGAGTGACGGCTGGGCTTCCCCCTCAGGACTCTCTGCCACAGAGCAGCATTCCTGCTTCCATCACTTACAGCAGGAAGAGCTTCCAAAAAGCTCCAGTTTTGTTTCTTCAGTCCCCAGAATATTTTCCCAAAGGTCCTGAGGATCATTATGATGTCTTTTGGTTTTGTTTTGGGTTGTTTTGGGTCAGCAGCGGTTCTGTTCTTGAAGCTCTATCATGGACTCTATCTGATTGTAGCTCCTAGCTCCTGATCCTGGACCTTTCATGGGTCAACAGTCAGAACTCTATCGTGGGGAGGAAATGAGTTTCGGACCGCTGTACCGATTTCAGACAGCCTTTAACTCCGACGTCATTAAGTGATGGAAACGCAGGTGGATGATTCTAGTGAAATCCGGGCCTACAGCCTTCCTACAATAAACTACAAAGAACACACTTTGTTCTCTTCTGGCATATTTGTTAATTTCTGAGGTGGCCTGTGCTGATATGCTAAATCACGTAAAGGATTGTGGGATTCCTTGTAGATCCTTGTAGGTTCCTAGGCTAAAGGAGCTACGATAGGAAGCATATAGGCTCCTTTTCCCACCTCCTTCCTCACTGACTATTCAGACACATTGCAAAAAGGGAACTAAAAGTAAGTAAGAATTTCTTAAAATTAGTAATTTTTCCTTGATTTGAGGAGCTAAATAAGACTATTTGCCAATGGAATGAATATTTTTACCCCTAAAATAAGATAATTAGACATCCTGCACTTGAAATAAGATGATGGAGATGAGTTGTTCTTATTTGCCAAAGGAATACAATACAAAAATTGTATTCCTTTGGCAAATAGTCTTATTTAGCTCCTCAAATCAAGGAAAAATACACTGATTTCAAGAAAATGTCACTTACTTTTAGTTCCCTTTTTGCAGTGCAGCACTTATGGCAATCGCTGACGCACTTCCACTTCGGCTAGAGTCCTTAGCCAATAAGGGGTATTTGGATGCAATCTCTGTTTTTTTATTGTTGAATCATGACTTCTGACCTTAACTGAGTCAGTTAGATGTTAGATGTTGTTGAATGTCTTCAGATCAGGACATGACGCGTTGCTTTCTTAGATCTCTATGTTGTTGTGACACAGGTTCTGCCTGATTGTGGTAATTCCCAGCTGAGTCAAGATTTTAACAATCTGCTTATTGTTTTTACTTGTGTTGCCTTTGTCTGACGTTAAAACTAGTTTGCTGATCTGAAACATTTATGTGCTACAAACAAAACAAAAAAAAGAGTAAACACATCAGAAACCCAGAATTTGAAGCTGGCCCGCTAACTGTGAGATGCTGCAGGCTCCGTCCTCCTGTTTTTTTTTGTGGAGAAACGTGAGCTGGACGCACATTAAAGTAAACGAGTCAACGACATAACAGATTCTGTTGAAGCAGGAAAAAGATGTTTTGCTCACGCGGCGTTCCGTCTCTGATCTCTCCCCTCCTCGTTAGGAAATTAAGTCCCATGACAGCAGCTCCTTCACCTCACGAAATATGAACTGCGAGACAAATTAAGCATGCATATTTAATGGGACAGGGGCGTGATTGCAGCCTCTTGCTAAATGAGCGAGAGGAAATCCGAGAGCGAGAGCTTCGTGGCCTGCAGAGTTTGAAGGAGAAACAGAATTCCTTTTTTATTCCAGTGCGCCTCTTAGGGAGCAACGCTGGCAGAACTTCCCCCACCCGGCAGGTCCGATCACACCCGGCCTGGTGCCGTGGATTTCTATAACAACCACAGACTGCAGACTGGCTTGGCATGAGCCTTCACAGCCGCTTCAACCCATCAAACAGCATTTTGGAGGAGGCCGAGCGGATTCACAACCTCAAAGCATTTCTTTGTCAGGCTGCAGTCGAAACTTTAAAATTCACCCGGCGTACAACTTAGAAATCATTTATGGAATCCTTTCATGAATGCATTGAACATAAATAATTAGAGCTAAACAGGAAATTAATTGTATTTAATTCAAATGAAAGAGATAATTGGTCTAATTGTTACTACTTGTTTAACAAAATCTGGAAAGGGGATATTAATATCGCATGTTTAGCGTATTTCCTGTTGTTTGTGTTGAAAATATTACTTGCATTCTTGGTTTGTTGATGCACATTAAAGAGAAAAAAAAAACTTTTTTCAAAAGGCAAAACCCCAACAGGCCTGTTTATGTTTTTCTATGTGAGAACAAACTGAAAAGACGTTAACTCAAACTCTGTTGTAAATAAAAAATAAGTATAAAACTCCTGTCGGGCTGCACAATGGGGCGGTTGGTAGCTCTGTTGCCTTGCAACAAAAAGGTCCTGGGTTCAAATCCCATTCTGAGGTTTTTCTGCATGCACTTTGCCCACTGACCCACTAGCGCCCCCTGTGACCCTGCATGGACAGATGGGTACAGATAATTATAGAAAAACTCCTGTCATGGTTTATACCCACTGAAATGAATAATGGAAGAAAACAATTTCAATCCAAACTCCTAAATGGGATGAAAAACTAGAACAAAGCTAGAAACTAATGAAAATTCTAAGCAATAATCATTGCTTTGAATTTTCATAAGTTTTTATTGGGACAACGGAGCAACAACATTTAAGCCATAGAACAGGCAGGTCAGCGCTTATCAAACCATAAATAATAATATGAAGGTTTTAGGCACGCTCAGGGGAACAAAAGCAGTCATAAACATTCGAAATTAAATCAATTATCAGTTTTGCTCAGAGCTGCAGTTCATTTCGCTGATGCCAGCGTTGCAGGAGGGGAAGCAGTCTAGAAATTCTCTGTATTATTATTATTATTATTATTATTATTTAGGGCTGGGCAAGTTAACGCGTTAATTTCGCGTTAATTCATTAGACTATTAACGGCGATATTTATTTTATCGCGCATTAACGCATGTTGCTCACATGCTTTCAGTCAGTATCAGCCAGCACTCACGGCAGCACTCTCCCGCTCCCCCTCCCCTCTCGTACATGGCTCAGCGGCGCCAGCCAATCAGCATGCAGGCTCAGCCTGGCCCGCCCACTCAGCTCTCACACAAACTTAATACACAAACAGCTGAGAGAGAGCGCAGCAGCGAAAAAACATGAACAGGGGAAGTAGCACCGTTTGGCTTTATTTTAATACCGTAAATGAAATCAAGCTGTATGTTTTGTAAAAAGACGGTTCATTTCAGTGGAAACACAGCAAATTTATCTAAGCACGTGAAAAAACATGAAAACGTCGAGCCCCAGAAACGGAGAGAGGAGACGAAACTTCTCTCATTGCCCCGACAGACCCACAGACGTCTCTGACTGAGGCGTTTCAGTCCTCCAGGGAACATCCAGGTAGATCAATGGTCATCTTCAGCAGCAGTTTATGTTAACTTTCAAAGTAGATATTATCTATCATATGTTACTGGAGCCCACACATAACATGTAATTAAGACCTTGAAAGAACCCAGTACATATATTAAAAAGTGTTATTTAAGATAAGATAACATTAGCTAATCCTTTTTTTATCCCACGACGGGGAAATTTATAGGATTAAAGCAACAGGCAGGTGCACACAACACAGACAAAATTACATAAGGATTGAAATATATAAGAGGTGGATTAGCGAAAAAACACTGAACATAACATTATTATTATTATTATTATTTAATTGTAATAATAAAATAAAAACCACAAAACCCAAAAGGTCAACAGTTTCATGATACATCAAGCTTAGGGACTGGCTAATATACAGCAGGTCAAAAAAGGCCATATTTTGGCTGCAGTGCTTGCTGTTCTCTTATGAAGAAAAGATCAACTAGTGCACTAAATTCAATAGATGGGTTGAAAATATCCAGTATAAAATAAGTGCTACAAATGTTACAACACTTTTGTTCATATGGCAGCAGAACATTAAAATAAAAGTGCTCTTTACACTACTTTTGAATTCATTCTTGGAGTTTGTAAATACAATGCGATTAATCGCGATTAAATATTTTAATCGTTGCCCAGCCCTATTATTATTATTATTATTATTATTATTATTATTATTTAACTTGACCTGCATGTGTTCATATGACACTATTTCCAGCCTTATTTACAACCAGCTTTTTTATATCGGGAGCAGAAGTGGACCTCTATAATTGGAGGATTACAGCTGTGACCACGCCCACCTGCACCACAGCTTGATACGTCAGGTATCACTGTCTGATCCCCCAACAATCAACGTCTCTCCCTGGAGTTGAAGTGCTATTTTCTAGATCGCTTGTGTAAAGGTTCCTTCATCATTCCCAGCATCCATTATTGGTAAGTAGTATTACTGTATTTGTTTGGACCATAAACCAAAGTATAAGGCGCATTAAATATTCTTCCCAAGTGAAAGATTTTTGCACTTAAAATAAGAACAATTCATCTCCATTACCTTATTTCAAGTGCAGGGTGTCTAATTATCTTATGTGAGGGGTAAAAATAATCATTCTATTGGAAAATAGTCTCATTTAGCTGCTCAAATCAAACTATAATCATTTCAAGAAATTTCTACTTACTTTTAGTTCCCTTTTTGCAGTGCGCCCCTCCACGTCCACAGCTCTCTATCCGTCTCTGTGGGGAGGACAGAGTAGCTGGACTACACTGCCCTGTTTATAACAAAATAAACGTAACTTTTATATTGATTTAACTTACTAGGTTTATTGTTGCTAGCGCGTACTCCAGGCTGCCTGACATGAATACACTTCTAGTTTAGACATTACAGTCAGGCAGTCTGCTAGACAGCTCAGGGGTCCTATCAGGTAGTGACACAGTGTACCGTAATGCTCCTAATATTCATTAAGTGGAGCGGCTTCGTTGCTAACCAAAGCCGTACTTACACATTTTAACAGATTTTTGAGCGCATTGTACCACATAAAATCAGTCAGTAAGGACAACGGTGATCATAGATAAGGCGCACCATCAATATCTAAGAAGATTTAAGGATTTTAAGTGCGCCTTATAGTTCGAACAATATGGTAGAATGGGAGGCAGAGCCTTTAACTATCAGGCTCCTCTCCTGTGGAACCAACTCCCAGTTTTGGTCCGTGAGGCAGACACCCCGTCTACTTTTAAGACTAATCTTAAAACTTTCCTTTTTGACAAAGCTTCTAGTCAGAGTGGCTCATGTTACCCTGAGCTACCTTTGTAGTTATGCTGCTATAGGCTTAGGCTGCTGGAGGACATCCTGACCACTTGGGTTAGGGTTAAACTGTTTGTTTTTAACCCTAAAAACAAACAGTTATACATACAACATTTTTGTATGTGTTAACTGCAAAATCAAATGTTAACAAAGAGGACAACTCGCCTAGTTCACTTTTCTGAGTGTGTATTTCTCTGCAGCTCCTCATGTGCAGAAAATGAGGAACCTCTGTCTACTTAAATAATCTCTTGGATGCTGCACGCTCAGTACGTTGGGAGGAATTGGGTCAACGGTCTGATATTAAGCAAATGATCCTTCACTCCTTGAAAATGTGCACGCTTCAATTTTGTGCCTGTCATAAATCCGTGTTTTAAAGGTGTTGTTTTGTTGGACTTGAAGCTCGCTGTACCTTTTCTTTTAAGCTGAGAAAAGTTAAACCCCTAAGCTTTGTAGAAGGAGAAAGCTTTGGTGCAAAAAAAGAAGAAAATTAAAAAAAAAAGATCTTTGAGGAAAAAAGTGGCAAAGCTCAGCTGTAACCACAGATCAGCGAGACCCAATTCTGTGGACACAAAGGTTATAAAACATGCACTGGTAGATATTTCTATATTATTCATCTTATCATGAGCATTTTAAAACTTTGACTCCTCTCTCTTTCTCCCAGTCAATTAACTCTCCATCTACATCATTTAAAGTTGTAAAATAAGAAAACATCAATATTTCTCTGCATAAATCTCAGCTCCATGTTTGCACACAATGAAAGAGAAATATCCAAGCGAGGGATCGTCCTGATCCCCGCAGGAGTCAAGACGCTCAACCACTTACACAGAACAGGTTTTTATTGGTCAGAAATCTCACAAATAGCATTAGGGTCTGCCTGAGACTCTGAAGATCACAGTTATGATAAAAAAGGACCCTGATATTCAGTATGTATATTTGTGGTTAATTTCCATATTGTTCATGGATATTAAATTGTGCATTCCTTCTGTGCGTCTGATGCTGCAGCACAGGTAACGTCATCTCCAGCTCAGGTAGGATTTTCTTTGGACATCTTAAAATGCTGTGGATACACACGTTGCAACATCGCTATGTTTACTACACATTGGCAACACTGCCACGTATTTAATGAATGTGCTTTCATGCTGGCCGTGGAACAGGGGACTATATCTTCACCTTTGTGTGCTTCCTGACTGGGTCATTGGAGTTTGGTTGTCCAGTCCACAATATGCTAGAAAATGGAAAAATGCAAAAATTTACTTTTCTTTCGCTTATGGAACCAAAGTGTACATTCTTTGTAATAAAAAGTTGCGTTTTTTTCCCAATGTAGGTTGGACGCCGCCAGGTCTGGGCGTTACCAACATGCCACAGCAAAAATTAACTTAGTTTGTGCTTAATGGATGACCAGATGCGACTTGAAGACAGAAGAGTTGATGTCTCACAAAATCTGCTTCATTTCTTCTGCACTTTTAGACATTAAAACACATTAAAACACACACATATATATATATGTGTATATATTCAGGAAGTACACATGACATCATCTGCCTACTCCAATTTCTTTTGTATTTTTATTCTTATTTCTTTTTCATTTTCTTTTTGATCCACTGTATATAGGAAGATCCACTGTATATAACTGATGCACCTTTTCCTACTCCTGACTATTGACTGACTATTGAGCCGACGTGACAAGTGAATTTCTCCAATGTGAGATCAATAAAGACTATATTATCTTAAGGGCGAAACAGCAGCTTATAGCGTTGACTGCTCACAATTTCCCCACAGAGTCCCACTTCTATGTGATGTAAACTTTTACTGGGCACCTGCCAGTCCACACCTTCTCACACCATCACGCACAACAGCCTCCCATGAAGGCCTTGACCCACATGGAGAAAATATTTGGCCCTGCGGGGCCACAGAATGAACAATGAACTGGGTCAAAAGGTTTGCTCCCACACACACCGAGGCTTCTTTGGAAGCCAGATGGCCAATTTGGTTTGAACCAAAGTAAAATTATTCACCACACATCTTGTCCTATAAACGCCGCCTGCAGTGCAGCCAGCTAGTCAGGTGCAGCATGTTCTCTAAACAATTACACACCCAGCAGTCGACTGCGACCCACAGGAGGATTTCCTTTCATAGTTTACGGAGGATTATCTGCAACATTTTGTCCACAAACTGGTTCTAAACAAACTAAGTGACACAAAGCAGGAATTTATACCTTGTGACTGAATTTGTTGAAGCAACGCTGAGACCAAACACCTACGGCTGATTTCTGAATAATTAATGAAGTTATGAAACACTTTTTGCATCTGAATGACTTATGCAAGAACACAAGTTTTTCTGGTTAAAAACAACTCCTTTAATTATATGAAGACATTGTTGCGATCCAAAGGTTCTGTTTTGTCATTTTGGATTTATTTTCCTTTCTGGTTGATTTCTGCTGTTTCCATTGTCTCTGATTTCCAGCCTTTCTGCCCCCAGCTGCAGCTGATACAGATAATTAGACTCACTGGTTCACTGGCCCTCTAACCACCAGTATATTCCAGTAAAGACTGCATCTCTTTCTTTCATTCACTCACTGCCAGATTCTCCATGCTTTCCCATGTCTGCTAAAGTACATTTATGTAACGTTATTTTTATTAAATCTTCTCATCCTTTATGATTCTGCCTGACTCTTTCTTGTTCTTGGGTTCTCCACCAGACACAGATCAGGTACCCTAACCCTCGTTTTGTTCGGCTGTGCGTTCACACGATCCAGCGTTTTGGGAGACCCAAATGATGATTTTTTTAAGAGCGGGTCCCAGAGTGGTTACATTTCAAAACTCTGGTTTCGTGTTTCTTGTGAGCTGTATCTTCTGTGCCTCACTCCCACAAATAACAAAGATGGCGCTGTCCAGTGTTGCCTTTATGCTAAGGCAAATGTTGGCTTCGCCATGGCTGTTAGTACCGTCCTCTGACTCTCTCTATTCAACAAACCCGTTCTGTACATCACGTCCCCCGCCAACCAACATAAAGATCACATTGAACATGAATAATTGGTGCTGTGTTCACTTCACAAGTTGTCTGCACCATGCATGGTGTTCTTTTCGTGTCACAGCTCCACCTATGGGCCTGGCGTACCCACTACAGCGTTTTCAGTGATGCTGCATGTGGGCGTGCATTTTTTCCTCAATCGTTTATGAACATTTATCTTGTTTGTCTTCGTGTAGACAGGGCCTTATGTAGGTGTCCTGCAACTTTTACACATGTCTCTGCTTTCAACGCACTTGAATTAAATATTTAAGTCTTTAGCAGGACTCTGCAGAACTTGTTTACAGCTGAGGAGGCAATTTAACCATTTATTTCAGGTGTGTCGAGCCAAGAACAACAGCACTGGAGGACAGGAGTTGGAAAGCTCAGATCTAGAACTCCTTGCACTTAAAGCTATAGTTGGTAATCCTGTTTAGAAACACTTTTTGCTATACTGGGTAAAACGGTCCTTGCAGCCTGACAGTAGTCAATGCATTATGTATTCACAATAAGGAAGTTAAAAAACGATCTCTGTTTGGTCCGAAGGCAGAGATTGGTCAGACTTTTGGTCCTGCCCACATTCCCTTCAGTTCCTCGAGTTCCAGGGAAATCACCTTATCTTGTGTTGGTTGTCCCACATGCTAATCATTTTGCTGGGTTCTTGTTAGTTTCTTGCTGGCTGCGCACTTCTACCACATGTTTCAGATCATAAGGCGCACTGTGAATTAACATGTCTATGTGTGTCTTTGTCTACACATAAGGCGCATCGGATTGTAAGGTGCATTGAATATTCTTCCTAGGTGTGTAATATTCATACCTGTATGTGCGGAGTCCATGCAGAGTCCGCATTGAGTACACCTCAAGTACGAGCGGACCTCCGCGGAGTGAAGTACGCCCCAGTATGTGGGGGGCCTTTACATGAATACACTTCTAGTTTACACCTAACAGTCAGGCAGTCTGGTAGACAGCTCTGGAGTCCTATCAGGTAATGACACAGTGTGCCGTAATGCTCCTAATATCCATTGAGCGAAGCGGCTTCATTGCTTGCCAAAGTCGTACTTACAAATTTTAACAGATTTTTGAGCGCATTGTACCACATAAAATCGGCCAGTAAGTACAACTGTGATCATATATAAGGCCCACCATAAATCTTTGAGAAAAATTTACGATTTTAAGTGGGCCTTATAGTCCAGAAAATACGGTATTGTTTACGTATCCGATTAGCTTAGCGGTTAGCTTAGCGGTTAGCTTCAGTGTTAGCCATTCATTGTTGCTCTGCTGCTCTCACCGTAGACTTTAAACATGGCTGAAAGTCACAAGAAGCAAACCGTGTTCATATTTATGAGAAGAAGAGGAAGGCCTCAGTAGAAAGAAATAAGACCAGAGTGGATTTGGGAGATTTTTTTCACGCGATCCTCCTGAAGAGTGGAAGAGCAGGTAAGACGGTCTTGCGCAAGCGCAGTTATTCAAAAAGTGACTTGGGGAAACTTCTGATCTTAGTCCTGCAAAACAATATTTAGGCACAGGTGAAAATGTGTATGTGAGCAAGGAGGCCTGAAACCCTGACCCAGTTATGCTGGTTCTGACTGGAGGAATGGGACCAAATTCCAGCAAACTATAGTGAGAAGCCTGTGAAGGGAAACCTTAAATGTTTGACTGGAGCTATTCAGTTTGAAGGTAATGCTGCAGAAATGTAAGTAAACCTTTGAATTTGAAGACAGTAGAAAAAGGGAAAAATATTTCCTTATCGTTCTTGTATTTAACAAATAGAAATATAGTTTTTTTTAAATCCTAACTGACCTAACTGTAAATGTTTATTTTTACATGGTGTACGTTAATATATGTCATCTGAACTGTCATTGTTAAGATTTTATTTGTGTAAAGGCCACGCCCCTGGAGATGGCCTCGATCTTCTCTCTGCCTGCAGTGTAACTGTGGTGGGGACTTCATTAAAATCTAATTAAAGTTAATAGTTTTGCCTAAAGACTGTGAAATTTGGAGACTCTAACTCACTATCAGCACATTCCTTTTGTGTAATGTAATGCTGTCCTGAGGTCATTAAACCCATTTTCCCACAGATAACAGAGAAGACTCCTCTCTTCAGGGTTTTAGTGAGGATGGAGGCTGTCACACACCTAAAATCTCCAAAATTGATGGATCCTATGCTTTTCAGTGGACTGAAGCAGAAGATATCCCCTCACAGGTCCTGCAGCTATAACTCAGAGCAGATAACGATGGGTGCACAGCTTCAGGGCGTAGCAGAGGCCAGAGGGCTGAAATGCTCACATTGTTTATGTGACAGGGCTGAAATATCCCGCAGATTCCTCCGTTTCTCCGTTAAAAAGGTTTCTTTCCACCGTCGGCCGCGCCGCCTTTGTTTCTGTCTGCATCCTCCAGCTGCTCTCATTGTTAGTTTTTACTGCTGCCATTGTTGATGCCCGCTGGTCGCTGCTATTTCCAGTTTCCCCTGGTTACCATTTCACTTTAAAATCGCGGTGCGCGCCCACGCTGCGCCGAGGTGTAAACAAGCAAATAAAACAACGCTGCTGTGAGAGTCCAGCCAAACAACGAAGGCTTTAAATAGACATAAAATGGGGCTTCATTGTGTGACCGGAGGCCATACCTGTGTTCTCCGTGCAGATGGTGCGCTCCTCCTGTGGAACATGGCTGAAACAGCTCAACAAGAGAATGCCTGGAGATTAGTAACAGTATTTTACCCCTTATAGATTTCTTATGATTCAGCTTTTTTTTTTTTTTTTGTCATACTTAAATATTTTCTGATCCTCAAACTAATTTATTAAAGCAAGAAGGCAATCGGCTCCCAAACCTTGTAAAAGGTGGTGCAACAAGCTCAAGTGTCCGCCGACGCTGAGTCTTTTACTGAGCTCTGGAGGAATTTTAGCCTACTTTTCTTTATAGAATTGCTTTTTTAAGCCACATTGAAATACAAGCTTGGTGGACTGTCTGAGGTCAGACCACAGCATTTCAATCAGATTTAAATCTAGGCTTTGACTAGGCCATTCAGTTCAGATTTAAGCTGTGGACTGGTGTACTTGGGATCATTGTCCTGCTCCATAACCCACGTGTGCTTCTGGCTATACATACATACATTTTATTATATATATATATATATATATATATATATATATATATATATATATATATATATATATATATATATATATATACATAGAGAGAGAGAGAGAGAGCGAGAGAGAGAGAGATAAGGCCAGGCTGGTTCTGAGAGTTGTTATTCCCCGGAATAGCAGGTCTATCTTTTAAATAAGAACTTGTCTCAATGTATAAACAAAGGCTTATTAATAACAATAACAATAATATTAAATGACATCATCATTGTGTTTATTTGTTTTTTTCTTTAATATTAGTATTTGTTTGACATGAAACATAACATGCAACAAAACGGCAAAAGCAGAAAGAATCTGAATGGACTGAACACTTTTTGTTCAGTTCTGTATTCTGTTAATTTAACACAAATTCCACAAACCAAGAGGAAATCAGTTTTCTAAAATCCTGGTCCAGCTTCCATTTGACAAATATGTAGAATTTAACAGAAATGAGCCAATATAATCTCCAAAATCTAGCTGATTTAACTGGAACATTTCAGGATGTAATCAATCATAATTTGGCCTTAGAATAATACTGGTTAACCTCCTTGAAATGCTCCCCGCCCTGTTTAAATATCTGCGAGTCTCTTTCCCTGAGGGCAGGTCAGGAGAGTTCGCCAGAACCACAGTTTGTTGGTTGGAGAAATGTGATTATTACAGCAAATTCTATTGGCTCCAAAGTCAATATTTGCTCAGTTTTCCTCCTCAGGGCGGACACAGCTACTGGACAGAAAGAATAGCTCATTGTTTCTCAAATTCAAGGACATCAGAGTCATGATTTAGATTTTTGTATGTTTGTTTGTGGACTTTCTGGACTGACTTCATGCTCCAGTCCACCTTAATTAGCTCCACCTGCTGCCACTAATTACCCTCTAAGTCCTTCCACCTGTTCCTCCGCCTACATATTCCTGCCTCGTCCGACCACTCCCCGCTAGAACGTCTTAGACAATTTAGACTTAGACAAACTTTATTGTCATTTTGTATTCACAAAGTGTATGCAAAAACGAAATTTCGATGCAGCTTACGACAGTGTAATGAGATTGCAGGTCGAATAAGATAACATTACAATATAAAGTGCAGTAATGATAAGAATGTAACAATGCAGGAGAAAAACAGTTAAAAAAAAAAGTGTGCAGAAGAATGTTCTAAAAAGAACGTCTTGTCTTACCGCCTCTATGTGTCGGCCCCCAGCGTCTTCTCGTCGCTCCATTGATCCTGTTCTCGCTCTGCCCTCAATAGTTGGAGTTCTAGTCCTGATAAAAGTTGTTCCTGGGATTCTCCGTGTCTCTCTCTGCTTCACTGGGGACTGATCAGGAACTTCTGCTCAAGTCAACGGTTGTTTGCCCGACTCATCTGCCACCTTCACAAACTTTTTTTTTTTTTTACAATAAACTCTTATTATTAGACGCTACACTGTGTCTGGCTAAATTGTCAAGTTCACTGCGTACACAAAGCGTTACACATCAGCGTTGAATAAATCTTTGTGGGTCTGGCAGAGCATTGATAAGGAAGGAGAAACATTGTGGTTAAACCAAAAAGTCAGTTCAGGAATCCAAAACTATTACAGCTGGGGAAGAAATGCATCAGTCAGGGAAAAGTTCAGCCTTAATTTCAGGCCTAGTTTCCACTTTGGTACATAAAGGGGTCTGATCTCCTTATTTGGCACTCGACGTAAAGGTTGGTTTCCTAAAATAAGCACTTAAGTCCACAATTTCCTCTCACTGCTGATGCCAAGCTGGCTAAACAGCTACTGCTGCTAAACTGTGCTAAAGAAATACAGCTTGCTACTGAAGCATTACTCACTCTGCAAAACAGAAACAGTGAGAAAACAGTAAACAGCTGGCAGCTGCAGGACACTCCATAAAAACCAGTCTGGACGATGAAAACCACAATGGCCGCCGCTGTCACAGCTGTCTGTGGTGAACAGGGAGGATTAGGAGCAACACGTCACAGTAATTAACCGTCATAAACAGCCGGGGGTACCTGCATACGGCTGAATGACACAGTAACTTACATAAACAGTAACTTTACAGCAGCAAAGGACATAACTAAACAGAAACGTTAATAAAAAACACATTTATACAACAATAAAGGCACAACATAAACCTACAACTCCTAATCTATCATTTTTTTATATAAATATTTCTGAGACCTCTACCTAAGTCAGCATTTCTATGAACATACTAAGGAACGTTATCTCATAATTACGTGTATCAGGCTGTAAAGGCATGACAAAATTCCTAATTGCTCAGGTGTTTGCAATACCAAAAATTACACACAAACAGTTTAAATTATTAAACCAACCTAATATTATGAGCTCTTTGTCCAAATTTAACTCACTCCTGCAGTCTCACGACCGCTCAACCACAAATTTCTGCATAAAAGCACATATTTGTGATTCAGGTGTTGTTTCAGGAACACCAAACCAGAACAAGTTCAGGGAAGAGATTTGTGCCTTGCTCATGGAGCAGGTAAAAGGAGGTGAAAAGGTAGCAAACCCAAAAATGTCCCAGGAGATACATAATTCATTTAAAAGACCAATTAATAATAATGAAATTAAAACCGGAGCAACGCATGCACAATGCCTTTGACTGAAACCCGCTGTTTAGTCAACGGTCCAGTTGCTTTGAATTTTTACTTCCACAGGACAAATCTATGATGTTATATTCTGTTCTACTTCTGGTTCGCTTCTCTTACTGTTTTCCATATCTGCAGGCTGCTGCAAATGCTGCGCTCTGTTTTGGGAACCATGGGATCTCTCATACGATTGGTTCAAGAAGCAGGAAGTAAACACAGGCTACACCGAAGTAGTTTTGGACCGTACCTCTAGGTTTGAAAGAGGAAAAACGTGACTAAGACATTGTTGATGGAGAAGACCGAAAAGTTGCATCCATCCCAGGTGAGAAATGAGAATAATTCAGGTTGATTTTACAGTAAATATCTTCCTTACTGCTCCTTTGAACTTAAAGGAACAGTGACAGTGCCACCTAGTGGCATAAAAGGGAAGCCGGCACCTTATTTCCGAGGAAGCACCCTCGATTAAATAGTCGAGGGTTTAAGTCTAAAACACACAAAAAAATAAATAAATTAAAAAATTAAAAAATAAAACTCCACTGCTAACTCAAACAGTTGCCTCCAGTAACACGCTCATATTAAAGGTCCATTTAGGGAGACCAATTAACAATTAACAGTCAGGTTTTAGGACTGTAGAAGGAACTTGGAGAGAACCCACACATGCAGTTGGAGGAGATGCAAACTCCACGCAGAAAGACCCCAGGCCAGGATTCAAACCCAGGACCTTCTTGCTGCAAGGCAGCAATGGTAACATCCAGTAAATAAGGTCCAGTATTCCATTAAAAAAAAAGATGTCTTCCTCCTGCACACCTAATCCTTTATGCCAATAAAGCTTCCTCCAACAATTAAAGTTTGAACAGAATCTGTATTTAATATCAACAGTAACTAACAGGAGGGTAAGACTTACAAGACCTGAACTGAAATTAACCTCAATCTACATTTAAAACACTGCGCTGGTGATTGGCTGTGAAAAGCGGCTCCCTTTGGGAACGCTGCACACTTGACATTTTAATGTGATCACTTAATTTATTGGTTTGGGGTTAATGGTGTTAGCGACAGCACTTGGAGCTGTCAGTCAGCTCACAGGGGGCCGGTTTGGTGGGAGATCAATCTAGGAGCTTGTAGCGCAGCTTTTAGAGCAAAGAGAAGAAACTGGATCGCGGCATGTATGTGAGCTGTTAAAAGGTCTGTCATCTGCTCTGCTGGAGGGGATTGTTTAGATATCATGAATCTGGATTCTGCAGCTTTTTAGAAGATGGTGAAAAAGGCCAGAAAAGAACAAAGCTGCTTTCACGTTTCTCCTCATTGACCTACTCTTTTTATTACTGGATTAAATTGGGTAGGGATTGATGTTCAACATGAATGACTTTCATAATCAAAACTCTTTTTTGATTATGAACGTAAAAAAATATTCAAATCAGCATAGCTTTATTTAAAAAAAAAATCCCCTTGTTAAAGCTATAGATGGTAATCTGGTTCAGACACACTTTTTGTTATACTGGGTAAAATCATCCTTCCATCCTGACCATAGTCAATGCATTATTCATAAAAAAGAGGTTAAAAATTTGGATCTCTGTTAGAGCTGCAGGCCTGTAAAAGCTATAACCAATCCCTGCTGTTCGGTCTGAATGGCAGGGATTGATGAGAGTTTTGGTCCTGCTCTCACCCCCTTCTGTCCCTTAAGTTCTGAGAGTATCACCTTATCCATCGGTTGTCCCACATACCATCATTCTGACGCACTCACATAACACCAATGTGCTCGTTCCTTATTAGTTTCTGCTTGCTGGCTGTCCATGCGCACATCCAGTGTTTATGTATCTGCTAAGCTTAGCACCTAGCTTAGTGGTTAGCTTAGCGGTTAGTTTAGTCACAGACATGTATACGTAGATACCCCGTCGTCGGGTGAGAGGCGTGCCGACAGAGCGGCCATTTTAGGTCAGACCAAGCTGCAGTCAGACAGAATACACATCAATTCAGGAAAACATACTTTATGTTTTCAGACACTCTGAATCCGGTGAATTCTCACCCGATTTCCAGATAAATCAACTGACTGAAAACGTCACCCCTTTAAGGGCTACATGAGATTAACTGATTGAATTAAATCATTGTCTAACTTAACACAAAATTTTGATTTTGTATTGCCAGCAAACTTCCAGAGCTCCGTCCGAGGATGCACGATTTTTGCTCCGCTTATGGGTGAGCAAATAAAAGGACACTACAAACCAGATCCTGGGGAATTACCTTCCATAAGTAAGATTTTATGATAGATAATCCTCATGCTTTACAGTTACAGTTCTTCCCGGCATAAACACAATATATGCTAATGGGTAGCAGGGATGGAAGCAGAGAGAAGTACATTAAATACCCTGATTTCTGAGAGATGTGACTAAGGAGATATATATATATATATATATATATATATATATATATATATATATATATATATATATATATATATATATATATATATATATATATATATATAGAGAGAGAGAGAGAGAGAGAGAGAGAGAGAGAGAGAGAGAGAGAGAGAGATGTGTGTATAATTTATATGTGTTTATTATATTAATATATAACTTTCCGGTTCTGCTGCACTTGCTGCTATTGCACTTCTTGTTAGACCTAAACTGCATTTCGTTGCCTTGTACCTGTACCTGTGTAATGACAATAAAGTTGAATCTAATCTAATCTAAACTGCAAAATATATAACTGTGAGTATATGTATATCATCCAGTTTGACTTCAGTTTAAATTGCTTTGGTTCTGAATAAATATGTGTAATCTGACTGAATGGTCACGATCACTGTGAACATATGATTAAAAGTAATCTGTGAAAACTAAGCTTAAATCCATAAATACACACACACATACGACTAATATATATATATATATATATATATATATATATATATATATATATATATATATATATATATATATAAATAAAACTATCGATTCTAAATAAAACAGGTAAACCTTCCATGATTCTTCTAGGTTGTACAAATATAGATATTTCTTGTTAAACCATCAGACTGACAGCAACAGAAGCAATGGCACTGATGTTAATAAAGAAATGTTGAAATTTGGGGAATTTGCATATTGCTATTGTGGTTTTTAGAGGGGTTGGGAAGTGAATTGTGATTTGTAGTTGCAATCTCAAAAACTGAGAGTATTGTTGGGGGTTGCTACCACATTTCCCAATATTAGTTCCATGAGAGCATCCAAATCTGTGATTAAATGTATGTTTGTGCTATTTAGCAATAAAACCAGACTTCTGGTGTCTGAAGTAGCCCATTTCTTTATGGGTTTTTTAAGACCTGTCTTTGTATCCTTCAGGCTTTGGCTACAGTCAACTCTTTATACTGCTATACATCTATTGCCGGACGACTAAGGACTTGCCAGACTTTTTAACTTTCCAGCTTATAATAATTAAATTTCATGATACAACCGTGAGTCCATCACTGCATCAAATAACATGAATGAACAAAAGGGTTTTTGCAATTCCAGATTTCAAAACCGAGATTTCGAAACATTGTTTTGCCAGGCAAGGCAAAGGCAAATTTATTTATATAGCACAATTCAGTACAAAGACAATGCAAAGTGCTTTACATGATTAAAATATAGCAAAATAAAACAGAATAAGAGCAAGTAGGAATAAAATATAGATAGAAAATAGAACAAAAAAGTGGTGATTCAGTTAACTAGGACAGTTGAAGGCAATTTGAAACAAATGTGTTTTTAATCTTGATTTAAAAGAACTCAGGCTTTCCGCACTTTTACAGTTTTCTGGAAGTTTGTTCCAGATAATTGGAGCATAGGAACTAAATGCTGCTTCTCCATGTCTGGTTCTGGTTCTGGTTCTAGGTATGCAGAGTAGGCTGGAGCCAGAAGACCTTAATGGTCTGGATGGTTTATACGCTGATAACAAGTCTGTGATGTATTTAGGAGCTAAGCCATTTAAGGATTTATAGACTAACAGAAGTATTTTAAAGTCTATTCTCTGAGATACAGGGAGCCAGTGTAAGGACTTTAGAACTGGGGTTATGTGCTCTACTTTCTTAGTCTTAGTGAGGACGCGGGCAGCAGCGTTCTGGATCAGCTGCAGCGTTCTGATCCACTTTTTAGGCAGACCTGTGAAAACACCGTTGCAGTAATCAATTCGACTAAAAATAAACGCATGGATTAGTTTTTCTAGATCCTGCTGAGTCATTAGTCCTTTAATCCTAGAAATGTTCTTCAGGTGATAGAAAGCCGACCTTGTAACTGTCTTTAGATGCTTTTGGAGGTTCAGGTCTGAGTCCATCACTACTCCCAGATTTCGGGCCTGATTAGTGGTTTTTAGCTGAAGCGACTGAAGCTGTGTGCTAACTTTTGATCTTTCCTCTATTGGTCCAAATATTATTACTTCAGTTTTGTTTTTATTCAATTGGAGAAAATTTTGGCACATCCACGTATTGATTTCTTCTAGGCATTTACTCAGTGCCTGAACTGGTCCATAGTCACCTGGTGACATGGTGATGTAGAGCTGTGTGTCGTCTGCATAGTTATGGTAGCTGATGTTGTTATTTTTTATTATCTGGGCTAGAGGGAGCATGTAGATATTGAAGAGGAGGGGACCCAGAATGGACCCTTGGGGAACCCCACATGTGATTTTTGTCATCTCTGATGTAAAGTTACCTACTGATACAAAAAAGTCCCTGTCCTTTAAGTAGGATTTAAACCAGTTGAGAGCTGTAGCAGAGAGGCCGACCCAGTTCTCCAGGCGTTCTAACAGAATGGAGTGATCGACAGTATCAAATGCTGCACTAAGGTCCAATAGTACCAGCACGGTGGTTCTTCCACAGTCTGTATTTATATGGATGTCATTAAACACCTTGATAAGGGCGGTCTCTGTACTGTGGTGAGGAAACCTGACTGGAAAACGTCAAAGCGGCTGGTCGTTGTTAAGAAGGTGTTTAATTGTTGAAATACAGCTTTTTCAATAATCTTACTGATAAAGGGGAGGTTTGAGATGGGCCTGTAGTTCTGGAGTAGAAGTTTGTCTAAATTATTCTTTTTCAGCAGTGGTTTGATAATTGCTGTTTTTAGGGACTGGGGGAAAACACCTGACATGAGGGACGTGTTTATTATCTGAGTCAAATCAGACATTATGACAGGTAAAACTTTTTTAAAGAAAGCTGTGGGGAGAACATCAAGACAGCATGAAGAGGAACTTAGCTGCTGAATGATCTGCTCTAAGCTTTTGTAGTTTATTTGGCTGAATTGGGACATTTTGTCAGGATAAGTTCCAGCTGAGTACGGCTTTGGTTCTGGAGCTGGTGTGGAAGTACAAACTGATCCTCTAATTTTTAGGATTTTCTCAGTAAAGAAGTTAGCAAATTCATTGCAGGCCCTGGTGGAGTGGAGTTCTGAAGCCACGGACACAGGAGGATTTGTTAACCTGTCGACTGTGGCAAATAAGACACGAGCGTTATTCATGTTTTTCTTAATGATCTCAGAGAAGAAAGATTCTCTTGCATTTTTCAGTTGTAAGTTATATCTGTAAAGTCTCTCTTTATAGATGTCATAGTGAACCTGGAGTCTATTTTTTCTCCACCTGCGTTCAGCTTTGCGACATTCCCTTTTTTCACTTCTAACTGATGGAGCATTTCTCCAAGGAGATTTTTTCTTCCCGTAAAAAACCTTCACTTTAACTGGAGCAATGCAGTCAATGATGTCTGAGACTTTAGACTGAAAGTTATCTACTAGCTCATTTACTGAGTTGCAGCCCAAGGTTGAAGTAGCAATGTAAGCTTGAATAAAATTTTCTGTGGCATTGTCCTTAAAGGTGCGTTTTCTTACGATGTCCCTTTGGCTAAATGAGTCACTGGTAATGATGCATTCAAAGGTAACGGAGAAGTGATCGGATAAGGCAACATCAGTTACATTGACCTGTGAAATGGCAGTTCAGGCAGTTCTTTGCAGCTTCCGTAAATACAGTCGCATTTATGGAACTCCAAAAGCAATTGTAAGTTGGCTAGCATTCATGTGTTATCAGTTGCATCTGTGTACATTATACACAAAGAAAAGTGGTTAACAAAAAAAAAAAATCCTGTTCATCTTAGCTTTTACAAAAGAGTTTATGTCTTGACACAGAGATTAGTTTGATTTATTAAGTTAGTTGAAACATTATAAGATTTACATATACATATATATATATATATATATATATACATATGTGTGTGTGTGTGTGTGTGTGTGCATTTACGGATTATATGCAATGTAATGGTTCATAATACATACTTGAAGTTGCGTTCTATAGCTTTAACCTTGCTGGTTTTGGTTTTCCTATATGCTGTTTGAATCCAACAACATTGTGGTTTAGCAGTCATTCATTAACCTAGTAAACTGTGCGCACCCACCAACCACTCTTAGGTTCACCTGTTATGTTGCTTATTAACACAAACAGCCACTCAGCCACTCTCATGACAGCAGCCCAGTGAATTCAGGCATCTAGATGTGTTGAAGGCGACTTGCTGAAGTTCAAACTGAGCATCAGAAGGAAGAAGAAAGGGGATTTAATACGGTTGTCAGTACCAGACGGGCTTGTCTGAGTATTTCTAAAACTGCTGATTTATTGGGATTTTAACTCACACCACGAGAAGCTATCCAGTGAGCAGCTCATGATTGGACAACAATTTTACTCAAGCAGGATTTTGCTTGCGTATATTTTTGGCACCTATCTCCAGCGGTCATGGGGGATGGTCAACCTTGGACACGTCACCAGTCCATCTCAGGACAACACAGAGACACACAGGACAAAGAACCATGCATGCCCACACTAGCGAGTGATACAGATCATGTCAACCGCTTTGCTCAGCAGAGTCCACACAGGACATAAATAAGGCATTTGTTTACAGGAAATAGCTTCTCTCTTCACGCCGGAAGTCTGTCACCCACAGTTTCACTATGACAGACAGGGGGTTAAAAACTGCAAACCTGTGATCTCTCAATGACCCAAGATCAGTTCCTCAGAGACAATGTACTCATAACAGAAGTCATCTATTTTTGCCAGTACAAAGGTTACGAATTCTTCTGGATTTACAACAGAAATGGGGTAAAACTATCTGGAGAGAACCCATGCATGCACAGGGAGAACATGCAAAACCCATGCAGAAAGAGTACAGGCTGGGACTGGAACCCAGGACGGCGCTCCTGAAGACCTTTATTGACTCTGTGGTGGCATAAGCCATCTTCTACGGTCTGGAGCAGCAGCTGATCTGAAGCTGAGAGGAAGCGGCTGGATAAGCTCATTACGAGGGCCAGATCTGTCTTGGGGTGTCCCCTGCATCTAGTGCAGGTGGTGGGGGACAGAAAGACTCACTGATGGACAACGTCTCCCACCTTCTTGCATGAAGCTGCTGCTGAGCTGCAGAGCTCTTTCAAGGTCAGACTGCTGCATCCTAGGTGCACTATGGAGCGTTATCGCAGATCCTTCCTCCCAGAAGCTGCTAGATTCTAGAACCGTCACTGCTCTGAACAAACTCAACAAGTTGTTTACATCCCTGCTTTTATTTGCAGTTTTTCCCATTTGAATTCAATTCAGTTTTATTTATATGGCCCCAATTCACAACACATGTCATCTCAACACTGAAACATTCATGCTTGTGGGTCCTGTGGATCAGGTTTGACCAACAGGCCTGAATCCAAAGACAACTTCCAACTATATTGTGAAAACAGCCACGATATGAAGTAGCCTTCAATTATCTGAAAGAAAAAAAACTATAAAAAATAAAGCATTCACCTCCTTTTAGGGTTGTTTTGTGCCAAGCTGGAAGCTCACTGGATCTTCCCAACCCTGAATACTGACCAGATTATGGTCAGAGCACAGTGTGCTTATGAGGTGTGAGCACATTTGTGGTTCTTTCTGTAAACCAGAGGATCCAACTGGGTTAGCGGACCCCTGGATGTGTTTTTGACATAGTGTCAGCGGAGGGGTGCTGGGGGGATAACCACGTCTCCTGCTGTTGATCAGATCCTGTGACGAGGCCTGCCCTGGAGGAAGCCGCCATGTTCCCGGTGACCCTTATGAAAAACTGTTGCCATGGCCACAAGACGCCTTAATGAACTAATGAATCACTGCGGCACACCTCAGCTCCGACACAGTGTCTGGGTTAAGGATGCAGAGGGAGGCGGGAGGGGGATGGGTGAAAGTGTGGGGCTCGGTTAAACAGTCCCGAGGACCCAGGTGGCAGATTGCTCCCAAATGCAGTAAATCAAAATTTGGTGTGAGCAGCTCCTAATCATCCGCCAGCCGCACACATCTCAGTCATCCTTCTCTGATTAAGTTAATAACGCATCTAGGACTGTTTCAGCTAAAAAGCAGAGATGAGAAGCCTTCTGTGTTTGTGAAACATTTTGTTTTAGTGCTCCAGACCAGCTCTGATATCTCACAGTAAACACAGAGGGTTCAGTCATCAACAAGCTGGTGAGACTGTATGTTGGAGCTTATCAGACTGGACTGTCAGCTCATTATGCTCCATTTCCATCATCATCACTTCTACTCCAACCAATTACCACAAAAGAAGAAATTCAGTTTTTAATAACCAATCACTCCTTACTCATATTTCATGAAGTTCCCCACTTTTGAGTTCACCAGCTTCCAGTCAAAGGGGTAAATAAATACATGTCTGGCAACCCAGGTGGGGTTAGCTTAGCTTAGCTTACGAATTGAGTTTTCAGCAACTACTTATTAGCATGTACAAAAGGAGGAGCACAGCTGGGGCGCCTCCCTTTTTCCTTATTTTTGTCATTTTGTGCTGCCTTGGCTTTATACTAATTTAATGAGAATAAGACTAAGTTTAGTTTGAAAACGGTTGCTGGGATGCTGTGTGTATAAACGTTAACATATTTCATTGCAACAGGCTGCATGACATCAGCGTTTGTCTTCTCATGTCCTCCAGCTGAAAATAGTCCAATGCAGCGCAAAGTTTTCTGTTGTACTTTAGAGCTAGGGTCGGCGATTTTTCTGGAAGTTTCCCAAAGTCCCGTTTTGAATAACTGAGCAAGACCAGCTTACCTGCTCTTCGGCTCCTCAGGGGGATCGTGTGAACAAAAGCTCCCAAATCCGCTCTTTTCTTATTTCTCTCCACTGAAGCCTTCCTCTTCTTCTCATAAACATGAAGGCGATTCGCTTCTTGCCACTCTCAGCCATGTTCAAAGTCTACGGTGAGAGCAGCAGCGCTACAATGAACGGCTAAAACCGAAGCTAACTGGTAAGCTAACCGCTAGGCTAACTGGATACATAAACACTAGAAGTGCGCAGCCAGCAAGCAGAAACTAGCAAGGAAAGAGCACAGTGGTGTTACATGAGCGTAATCAGAATGATTGACATGTGGGAGAACCAATAGATAAGGTGATAACCAGAACCTGAGGGACAAAGGGCGGTGAGTATATAACATCTATGGTGAGAGCAGGTACAAAACTTTGACAAATCCATGCTTTAACTTTTTACGGTGAATGAGAGAGATGCAACACTGCAGCGAATTAAAAAGGTTTTTCAGATCCATTTGAACTTTTCATCCCCCCCATAACAGTTTATGTTTAGTTTCAGATTTTTGGGAGTGAAAAGATTTTCGTGGACGAGATAATGGGGAAGAAAAATAAACATTTGCTCCCCCACCTCAAAAAACGGGGAGGATTTGCTCTAATTGCTCCAACATTCAGGAGCATAAGACCTTGTGTGGCTCCTCTTATTTAAACCTTTACAGTTCAACAGACAGACAAGCTGATAAAATCAGAGGAGTTGGCTGACTGTTTTTAACTAACCTTTAATTTGCTTGAGACAACAGAAAAGACCACCATCATAGCTACACCTTCTGCTGCATTTCATCTGCTCCAAGGTTCCTGACGACGATTCATGCCTTAAATGCAATGAACTGCTGCCATGAAACCGTCTGTTTCACTGTTCGAACAAGTCATTGGATATATTTTGGATATTTTACTGTATAAATAAATAACTCTACCATATAAATAAATTACTAAGCTACTAGGTTATTTTCTCTTTGCTCTTTTGCAATGATTTGGTCAAAACTCTTACGTAAGACTAACGAATGTCCCTCTTTAAGCTTTTGATTGTGACTGGTGTTCTTTTTCTCCTTGTGCTGCATACATTATTAGGAATAATCTCTTTATCTTTTATTAAAAAGGGGGAGGATGTTCTAAAAAGCCTCTCGGTTTCCGTTCTTATCCAGATTTTGTGAATGGCCTCTCCCTCCCACCCCTTCCTCTGTCAGAGTCTGTCCAAATCACCCGTCCCTGACTTTGTCTGGCACTCCTGCGGTGAAACACTCTGCCCCCCAATCTGTGTGAGCAGAGCAGCCAGCGTGTGTGCTCACCTCAGGCTACGGACACATGATGATGATAAACTACCATGTCCTGCTTCAGTTTTCTTTCTCTTTTGTACCAGTGCTTGATTTGATTCGCTGCCCCAGTCTTTACCTTTGCTGTTTGAACAGGTTAAAGCCTCTTAAGTTTAACACTGATATCGTAGCCTAAAGACTGAAAAAAGACACAACATTGGTGACACATTAGATGTATTAAATGTCACATGGATGTACCTTTAGGACGGTAAAATTGTCCTTGCAGATCATTTAGGATCTTCTCGGCACCCTTTTAGATCATCAGCCACAGCCCTCTTCTGTCCCACCTCACTAAATATCTCGGCTATAGTCTGTCCTGGTTTAAATCCTAACTCTCTAGGAACAAATGTTCATTGATATCAACAGCTTCACTTCCTCCCTGGGACTTCTGTTCTATTAGGGGTTCCTCAAAGGTCTGGGCTTGGTCCACTTTAATCCTCCATGCACGTGCATTATTAATTTTTTATAATGATTATTCTAAAGGTGGGTAGTAACTAGTTACATTTATTCAGTAAGATTTACTTGAGTAAGTTTTTGAACAAAATGTACTTTTAGGAGTAGTTTTACTGCACTTTACTTTTACTTGAGTATTGCTACTCTAACTTGAGTAAAGTTTCTTCTTATTTGTACACAAGCTTTGTTATTTTAAGTTATTTTCTATTTTCTGAGCTCATTGACCCATTTGGAGGTCAGGTTCAGTAAACAGTAGATATTGTAATTGGAAGAACTTTGCACTGTTCTAACAATCTGTATATACATTGAGTATTGCTTTTAAGTTTAATGTTGAAAAAAAGTTTCTTTTGTTTTTAAAATACCAGAATTTACATGTGACCTTATATTTTTCTCTGCCCTATAACATACATTTTGAATATTAAAACATTAGATGTTATGATTAGTTACTCAGGACTTGCACAACCTTCTTACTGAATCCCTTTTATACTCTTGAGTAATTTCTTGACTGACAACATTTCACTTTTATTTGTTATTATTATTATTTATTTGAGTACAAATATGTTGAAGTAGTGCTACTCTTAATTGAATACAATTTTTGGCCACCTCTGATTATTCCCCACAGCTAGTGAAAACCTTAAAATGGTGATTAAAATCAGGTTTTGGTGCTTTGGGCATCATTGGCCTCAAAGATTCCAGTTACAATCTGATGGTTTTCTTTGACAACTTTCTGGTTGCTATTTCATGTGTTTCTTGTCTTCTAACTAAATTTAATCAGACACTACTTAAGTTAATTGGACTTTAAATTTGAAGGTCTTTGTGTTTGTGGTCCCTAATCTTTGTGTTTCTTCTTGTTGCTCTGTCCCTGCCGAGGAAATGCATCCCCACCACCATGTTTCACAGTAAGAGTTATTTCTTATTTCTGTCCTATTACATAATTTTTGAATATTAAACCATCATATGTTATGATTAGTTACTCAGTACTTGCATCACTTTCTTACTGAATACTTTTTTTTTACTCTTAGTTGAATAATTTGAGTAAAAGTTATTTCTTATTATTTTTCAACACTGTATTTCTTCTTGATTTGTTCCATAAAGCCCAGATTCTTCAACACAACTAATAGATTTTCTGTCAACAGATTTTTCCACCTGATGTATTTGAAACTCGAGGTGTCATTATTACTAATTGCTCCTTTCATTGTTCACTAAATGAGTGTGAAAACTTGTTTCTGCATGTGGGTCTAAAGAACTAACATCAAACATGACAACAGGTGCATTTCAGTGAGTTTCTTTGAATTCCCTCTCTTGGTGTGAATGAGAAATTATTCCCTTTTTGTTTTGTTCAGAGTCGTCTCAACCCCTTAAATTCTTTTGCAAGTTTTTAAAGTAATAAAGGTATAATTCAGTGCCTCTATGGCATGCATCCCTCTGGGCCGATGAAAAGGAATCAAGTGTTTGATTTGCCTCCGTCTATCTGCCTCTTCTTCCTGCGTAATATTGGACGGGATGAAGAGGCATCGAAGTAAGGTAGCTAGCGCCATAAAGACATCCCATAAATTAAGATGTACATTTTTTTGTTGTTAGAGTGGTATATGCAAAGATCCTACACAGCAGCCGAATGGACAAGTATGCAGAAAACGCTGCAATCCCATGTAGAGGCCTAGTTTAAAGACCATGAGGAGAAGAACCAAGGATGCAAAATAAAATAAAAAAGTTTAAATGACCTAACTTTACAGGGTATTTCTGTGTTTATACAGGCAGCCTAAAACGTTACAAAAAACACACAAAATGATGAAAGCAAAGACTCTTTTCTCAGCTGTTTCCCCACAGCAGAGCCACATGAACTTTCTGTGGTCAGGTTCTCGTTGCAGCCCTTAAACCAGCTTTCCATGATCTCATGATGTTTCACTGTCAGGAAAAGAAATAAGAGAAACATAAAGGTTGTAATTTTGTTGAGTTTATAGCCTTAAAACATGCAGCTCAGACTGTTTCACATTTAAAAAGTCACAAAGTAAGTCAATGTAAGCATGGGCTGGCATTGCTGTTGTTAAATCTTGGTCTTAAAGGTACAGTGGATGTTTTTTTCTGGAAATGTAGGTAACAAACGGCCAAGTCCCTTTTATTCAACGATGATAGGGATTGCGTGAAATAATCTTCTTGCGACTCTCAGCCATTTTCAAAGTATATGGTGAGAGCAGCAACGTAGCTACAATGAACAGAAGCTAGCTGGATAGATAAATACTAGAAGTTTGAATGCACAGAGGAAACTAGCTAGGAACAATTACACACAATGGCTTTACGTAAGCGTGTGACAATGATTAGCATGTGGGACAACCAATAGATGAGGTGGTCCCCCCGGACCTGAAAGCCAAAAGCAGATTGTTCACTGTACCTTTAATTACGCTACAATGAATTTTTGCAAAACGGATATTTTTCACTTCTTTTTTTTTTTTTTTATAAATTGTGCATCCAGTCAAAACCCCTTCAATGCCTTTGCTGCACCACCAGGTGGTGATAAGTTCAACATTAACCACATAAACGTTAAAAGACCATGTGCTCATAGCTACAGCGCTGCTAGGATGTGTAGCACATGGGCTACGTTCACGCTGCAGGGAAATGCGACCCAAAGCCGATCCTTTTGCCTGTATGCGACCCATATCCGTCTTTTTCACCCCCCAAAAAATCCCATTTGTGGCACTTCCATATGTGGTACTAATTTGGATACGTATCAGATATTTTTTAAAAGATCCGGAGTGTGAATGGTCATGTAGCATTTTATCCGTCTTTTACGTCACTCTCATTGCACATCCACACACAGCAGCAGCTAACGCTCCATAAAAGGCCGTTGCTAATAGCTGCGCTGCTTTCTTCTCACATTACTTTGTCTCGCTATGATGTGATCTTAATATTGTCGGCTCCCATTGCTCAGCAGCTTCATAATGATAACAAGGAGAGACGTCGGCTGGTAATTTTATTTTTTCCAGTTTTGTTTTCTTAACAAAACTTTATTGAATACTTCTAGAAACAATTACATTCACCATTACTTTCGTAACCTTAAACCGTTAAGACAGTAGAAGTATAACGGTCGCATTTAATGACTCTTCGAGTTTACTGAAACATCATTAGTTTAAGTTTGTAGTCCAACTGTTTTATAAAATCACTAATATTTGCTTTTAGTTTACATTTTCCCATTTTATTTTATTTTTTTTACATTTTATTACAACTATCTTTTATTCTGTTTTTATTTTCCTATGTTTAAATCATGTAAATCACTTTGCGTTGTCCTTGTACTGAAATGTGCTATACAAATAAATTTGCCTTGCCTTTGCCTAGTAGTAGTATGAACGGCAACCTCAAAAAAATCTGATTTCAGCAAACAAATCGGATTTGAGCATCAGAGACCAAAAGCTACACAGCTGCCGCTTGTGTTTAGCGTTTCCTCTCAGTCATCATTAACTCCTCTCAGCTCACATTTGAGCTTTAATGGAAACAGTTGAGAATAAGCAAGACAAACGATGACATTTGTTTTCTTTTTTAGCTTGTGCAAACCTTGCCTCTATCCAGTTGTTAAGTCTGACGTCACGGGTCACATTTTCTCGTTTATGCTTACCGTTAATTCTTAAACTTGTTTCTATGCTTTACAATGTCAAACGTTAACATTGTATGAACTGTAGTTAGCATATGCGACAGGTTAGTTTAATGCTAACACGACGAGGCAGCAAAATCGCACCATTTTAACAATCTCCTGGAGAATAACTTATCTTATCAACTGCAGCCGTCTCCTCTTCTCCTTCTCATCGCACAGGAAAAGATAAAATGACACCTGGAGTTTTTTTGTTTTTTGTTTTTTTGTCTCCGATCTATTAAGACAGCATCGAACACAGAACAGCGGCATATTGAATAAACGACGGATTGGACCCAGAAGCAGTGGTAAATACGTCACGAATTAACAGCCCCATGTCCTCGTCTTTCAAACTGACCGGATATCCATCCCAGCTTTAATTTAGATTTACAATAAGAAAAAAAAAGAAGAAAAAAAAAGGAAAAAAAGGGAAAAAAAGAAAAAAAAAAGGAGGAGCACCACCAGGCTCCTGTCCTCTCATTGATTGGCACCTCAGTTTCTCTCCTTTAATCGTTGTTCAGCAAAAGTACTCAACGTGGAACTGATGGATGACTTATTAAAAACATTTAAACAGTTTGTCTTCCTTTTTCCTGTTGTCGAGTTCTTGTGCCACCCCCAAGGTCATGTCGCCCTAGATGGAGAGCCGTTTGTGCCTCTGGACATGTAATATTAGCTTTGACTCTTTAAAAATTTAGTTCACAGCTGATTTTCTTTGGATTAAAATATTCAAAGTAACTGTTTAGCAAGTAAAAGGTCAGGTCTGAACAACATTTTAATAATTACCATTGTCCTGTTAGCTCTTATCACACCCATAAGTGCTTCAGCATACTAACAGGAATTAAATATTGCCTCAAAACAGATTTATTTGTGTTGAACCAATCTTTAAATCTTCCCTTTCGCTCCCTTACAAGTGATATTCGACACATGATGTCTCCCTCTGACTGCTTCTTTGCCTTTCTGCTCTCCGTCTGATTGAAATGAAAAAAAAAAAAGGTGAGGGCAAAGAATATAACAAAGAGGCATAGTTGATTTAAAGTGGAGCAGGAGAGTGGTTTGGGAGTGGGGAATTGTCATTTTTTTCCCTGCCTCCTTCCAAAGCTCTCCTACTGAGGGAAGACAGGAATTTCAGATGAGGTTTGGGATTTCTGCCCACTTCAAAGACGTTTTCACACAAGTCCTCGGCTTTCTTTTCACTCTTATATGAAACAGATTTCACTTCCAAGGGCCAGAGTAATTTGTGCCACCCTCCCTTCGAGTCTGTGAACTGTGGATTAAAAAGGAAAATATGGAGTTTTACTGCAATATCACAGCACCCTCACGCACTTTAAAGCTCTATTTTGTTTCTGACTTGAAAGCTGCACCCAGCATTTACAGCCGAGGTCAGACGTTTCCATTCAGTCATTGGGCATGAAGGTGACATACATTATTGGGTTTTAAACTATTTATTTGAAGTATTTTTTATTGCATTTTCAGACACTTGGTCAAAGGATGGTGAAATGGCTGGTTGGATATAAACTATTTAACTGAAATAGAAGCTATTTGATGATGTGGTGGACATTTATGACTATAGACACGATGAGAAAAGAAAACTAAAGGTGTGTGTCGATCACCAAATTCTAATATGGAGATATTTACTGACATTGGAGGTAACTGAGAGTAGCATTAACACGTTAATGTTTCCGCTGGAAACAGTGATTTCATCCAATCTGTGCCGTTTGAGTTTATTTCCACTGATATTTAAACCAATGAAAATAACATCACAGAGTGCAGCTGTTGTCGATAACATTTGCATCAGCGTAGTGGATGAAAGATTGGTGAGCAGGATCTTAAAAACAGATGTTAGTGACCATTTATCTGTGGCACGAAGGAAATTAGAACAGAGAAAAAAATTAATAGAGATAGATCAAAAGAAGGTGAATCTGACATGACACTTTTTTATACGATTACTTATGTCAAGCATAAAAACTCGACTGAATGTTTATAAACGATAAATGAATGTTGAAAAAAATGAACTATAAGATAATTAATTATTTCCCCGCTTTCACACACTAAATTTAAGGAAATTTAGTGTGAGAGAGACATAAATTAGTGGAAATGGACTGAATTTATGGCGCTTTTCTAATCATACTGACCACTCAAAGCGCTTTCAGATTGCAAGATATCTACTTTCACCACTGAGCAACAATCGCCTGCAAACACAAACTGGAAAAAAAACATCAGTAATTAAGAGGTAAATATATAAACGATAACATTACCAAGTGAAAGACTTATTGAACGATGAAGCTTTGTTCACATTATATAATTCACTGATTCTACCTTATTTCATTTGAAATAAGGTTTGGGAAAATGCTTGTAAAGCGTATATAAGGAGCTGTAATAATCAGAAGCAGAGAACGGTACAGAGATCCAATGAATGCTCTGTTTCTGAATTTAAATTAATCAAATTTTATATCTTGGCAGATGGTCATATCTTGCATTGTGTTTGAAATGCATCCCAGGTAACATGTTATCAGTAAATTTGCATAAACACATCTTGAATTATCATTTGAGAGGATCAAATATAAAAAGTAGAGACTAGATGTATGGAGCAGGATTGTTATTGACGAAATGAAATGTCGGATGAAACGGACCTGTACGTGTTTGCAAACTCTTTTCTGGCTGAGAACGGTCAGAGTTGAGTTACGGGAGCACATGGTTTGTTGTGGCGCCGGCTCAGAGGGGGGGGGGAGAACCTTCGGTTTGTTACGCTCTCCTGGTGGAGTTGTTCTTGCGCGGCAGGTGAGGAGCAGTAGCCGACTCCCGCCATCTGTTGCGTGGCTGTCCGCACCATTCCCAGGGAAACGGGCCTGAAACAACGCTGACTGTGATTCAGAGGGCACCAAAGCAAAGACGGAAGTGCACTGGTTGAGTGATGGTCCGGATAATCTGCTGTCACGAGACCTTCTGCTCGCGTTGATGGATTTAAAATGTTCATATAAAGGATATTCTGTGTGCCGCTACGACATGTGTGGAGACTGATCTCTGCCGAAGGCGATAAAAGGGCCCGCCGTTAACAGGTGATTGCTTCGCACTTCCTGTTTCTGGCCAGATGTTCCCTCTGTGGGCTCCGTCTGGTTTGTACGTTTGTTTGACTGCAGGCCTTATGAGGGGCCAATGGTTTCTCTCTCCTCCTGTGGCCAGGTGATCATCCGGTAAGGCACCTGATAACTGGCTACTGTACTGGATATGCATGCTTGGTATGAGGGATTGCTGCAAATGCAACACATTTCAAGCAGCTGTCCACTGTGGCTGTGCGCTCTTTCAGGAGGAGTGAATGCTGGAAGTCAACGTCTCCATGCAGTCTGCTGGGGTTCCTTAGATAGAAAAGTTTTGCACACCAATCTGCCTGGACGGCTTGATTGAAGTGACTCAGTGCCTTGAGATGACGTGTGTTGTGAACTGCCGCCATGTTCTTGGCATCATGAAGACCAAGGAACCCAGCAGACGGGTCAGGGAGGAGGTTCTGGTCCAGTTTACAGCAGGATCTGATTCTACAGCAACATCCCAGAGCTCTGATGCATCCATCATCTGGACCTGGAGAGAGGATGGACCTCCTGCAGACCTACCAGGACATGGACGTCCACCTGGACTGACAGGCTGGACCAGGAGAGCATTGATCAGAGAAGCAGGAGCACCATGGTGGCTCTGGAGGAGCTGCAGAGACCCACAGCTCAGGAGGAAGAACCTGTTGACAGAACAACTATCAGGGGGGCTGGGTGCAAATGTTTAAAGGAGTTCTGGTTCCCCCGGCGTCTGCCTCAGTGAACTCTTTGGCTCCTCACAACCACTATTGAGCATTTGTCTTATGGATAAACCTCACAGATACAAGCACACTCTCACAAACACCTACAGGTGCTTACAGATTCACTTCTATACAGATAAACCCTATAATTTAGCTGTCACTAAATACATCTTGTATTAAACAATGCTGCGTATTTTCAGTGACGTTATCACACTCCACATTTTCACATTTTTGCCTGTAAATCATTTCAAAAGCATGAATCATTTTCCTTCCATTTTGCAATTATGCAGAACTTGGTGCTTGTCTCTTCATTACTTTCGCAATAATGAACCGTGTCGTAGTTTCTGTTTTTAGCGTCTCAAAGTGAGTTTCTGGGTTTTGTTTTTTTTGCACATTACTGCAGAACCTCGGAAAAAAGGAAATATTCCTTCTTAAAGCTAAACAAAATCACAATTAATTTATTTTTCTGCATATTAAATTTTGCATTTTGGCAGAGAATTACATATGCCAGGATTATTATTTTTTTTATTTCAATAACAGCATTGTGAGTTGAGAGGAGGTAAGCTTCAGTAACGTGGCTAACTAGGGCAGGGTTTATGCTGAAGGGAATAGAGCTGCTGCAGAGAGAGCTTGTGGTTTTTTAAGAAAAAGGAGAAAATGTGTGGGCAGAGGGGTTGAAAAAGCTCCTTTAAAAAACCATCTCATGAGTAAGAGGTAGATAGGGGTGCAGGAAGGTTTCCTGCAGAGACGCTGGCTTATTTCCAAACCAAATATTCCCTCATACGAAGTGCTAGATACACTTTTGCACATGTGCAGCTGCTGCCGTCATCTTCTAGGGGCCCCCAGGCTTTCTTTGGGATTATTTTGAATTTGACAAAGCTGATTGATTCATATATGTGTTGCCCTCATGTATGCATCAAAAGATGGGGGCTGGTCTGTGTGTTGAGTTACGATCATCAATCTTGCCAGACCTGAAGGGTTTTGGGTCAATGAAAGGGATCATACAACTAAAATATTCTGCTTTACAACAGAATAAATAAAATAAACAGTGATTCTACATCTTAATTTTTAAACCAGTACAGATTAAAAACATTTTCACTTTGTCAAGTCTCAAGGTACTAAATTGTGATGAAAGAGCATTATGGACAGGTCATTAATGATATACTGCAAAAAAGGGAACTAAAAGTAAGTAAAATCTTCTTGAACTGAATGTATTTGTCTTTGATTTGAGCAGCTAAATTAGATTATCTGCCAGTGGAATGAGTATTTTTACCCCTAAAATAAAATAATTAGATATATTGCTCTTGAAATATGATAATGCAGACGAGATGTTCCTATTTTAAGTGCAGAATTCTCATGATTTTGGCAGATCACCTTATTTACCTGCTCAAATTAAGGGTGAATGCATTCAATTCAAGAAGATTTTACTTACTTTTGGTTCCTTTTTTGCAGTGTAAGAGGCATGTTTGCAGTACAATCTGAGATCTTTTTAGTTTAATAAATGCATTTTGCCGTCTACAGTTATTGACACTGCTTGTCACTTTCTTTTTTAATGGCTTCATCCAACATGGCGGAACATCTTCTGTAAACCCATATCCAGCTGTTATTGCTCCCCAACCAAAGGATTCCCATCTGCATATTTAATCTAGTGTCCACATGGGATAAAGACGGGCCAGCGGGGCGACCAACTCCAGCGAGCAGCTGTTGTCCAAGGTGACCCTACTAAAACACCAGAAACCTGCTCATGTTACATCTTCACTGGTTCCATTGTTTCAGTCCTCTGTCTCGACACCATATTTATTGTGCCAAAGAGGCCATCTAATCTCCATTTTGCTCTATATTAAAAGTTTTGAAATTGATCCTATTTATTCTGTTTCAGATGAGGAAACCATCTGTTAGATGTATGTTTATTGGGGAAAGAAACGTGCAGACGAGCTGGAAGTGTGTGGAAAAAGGATATTTAGCTGGTTCCAATGGCTCACTCGGTTATCAGAAGAGCTAAGTTGGCTAATTTATGGCGGTAAGTTTCAGAAATATGTGGTAACATGAAGAAACATTTTCCTGTAACAAATGTGTCCAGCTTGAGTGACGCAATTTAGTAGATAGAGTTAAAGAAGAGCCAAGTAACCTTCTCAAAATCAGGATAACGAAGCACTTCTGGGAAATGGTCCAAGACTTAAAATATACTCACAAAAAAAAATAAACATTTGTTAAATACACAGAGTGGCTTTGGAAAAGACTGAAGAGGCAGCGTATTTCTAGAGAACTTAATTGGATTCAGAGAAATAGCTTTTTGATACAAATCTACTAATCTTTGCATTTAGTCATCTAGAAGTGACGAAGACGACTTGGTAAAAAGTGAAAAGAAGGCGATGTGGCCTGGTTGTTGGTGCCAGGCGGTCTGGTCTATAAAGCCCTTAATAATGAAGCTCTAACATATATCAGAGGTCTGATTACCTCGTATGTTCCTAACAGAGCACTTCGCTCTCAGACTGCAGGTCTGCTGGTGGTTCCTAGAGTCTCTAAAAGTAGAATGGGAGGCAGATCCTTTAGCTATCAGGCTCCTCTCCTGTGGAACCAACTCCCAGTTTTGGTCCGTGAGGCAGACACCCCGTCTACTTTTAAGACTAAGCTTAAAACTTTCCTTTTTGACAAAGCTTATAACTAGTGGCTCATGTTACTCTGAGCTACCTCTATAGTTATGCTGCTATAGGCTTAGGCTGCTGGAGGACATCAGGGTCTATTTATCTCACTCTGCTGAGTTCTCCTACTGCTCTCCAATCTGCATTGTTTGTTGTTATTTCAGCTTTTAACTTTTTGTTCTCTGTCATTTTTCTCTTCATAGAAGGTACACCTGGTCTGGTGTTCTGTTAGCTGTGACATCATCAGGGGAGGCAGATCATCCTCTATTACCATCTAACATAGAAAGTACTCCTGGGTCAATGTGAGCTTCTGTGCTTTCTGTGTCTCTGCTCTGTCTTCTCTAAGCCCCAGTGGGTGGAGGCAGATGAGCGTTCACACTGAGCCTGGTTCTGGTTCTGCTGGAGGTTCTCCTCCCTGTTAAAGGGGAGTTTTCCTCTCCACTGTCGCTTCATGCATGCTCAGTATGAGGGATTGCTGCAAAGCCATCAACAATGCAGACGACTGTCCACTGTGGCTCTACGCTCTTTCAGGAGGAGTGAATGCTGCTTGGAGAGACTTGATGCAACCTGCTGGGTTTCCTTAGAGAGGAAACTTTCTCACCAACCTGGGGGATCTGATGGAGTCTGACTTTGGAAAGAACCTTAAGATGATGTGTGTCATGAATTGGGACTATATAAATAAAATTGAATTTAATTTAATTTAATTGGTCTGAGTGTTTCAGAACCTGCTGATCCACTGCGATTTTCATACAAACAACCATCTCTCAGGTTTATATAGGTGGCTTCCAAAAAGAAAAAATAGCAAGCGATTCAAAGCAGTCGGTGATAAAAATCGTCCTTTACGCCACAACTATAAATACGTCCACTGTTGCTTGCTTGCTGCTTGTTTGACCAATCTTACCTCCAGCAAAATTCTCAATAAGTAAAAATTTTTTCTCACCATCAACATTCTTTATTGTCTTCTCGCTGTTGTCTGACTCTTCAGTTTGCATTCACATGCAGGCTGTCAGTTTCCAGCCAAACCCAACGTGAGACCTACACATTAAAAAAAAACCAGCCAAATATCTACCTCTCTTGAACTCCCATTAAAGGGGTAGAACTATTGAAACCCATAACAAAGATTAGATTATACTTTATGCCCCCCATAGGGGAAAAAAACAACAAAATCAAAATAAATTAAAAACTGCTATCATAAAATACAATAAATAAACATCAAACACACATATTACACATTACATCACAGGAAGTGCAGAAACATAAAGATGTACTGCACAGAAAAACATAATAAAATACACCAGACTGCATATATACCAGCCTTCATACATCCACAAACTGTATGCCGATATTGTTTATTAACCTGATGGAGATAGGAGATAGGGATGAATATATATATATATATATATATATATATATATATATATATATATATATATATATATATATATATATATATATATATATATATATATATTACCATCCTCTCTGGTTGGGCCTGAGAACAGACTTCTCGTAAATCAACTGCTATGACTCTGATTTCCGTCTTGACCAGATTATTAAATTTAGACTTAACCCTAACCATGTTGACATTGCGTATCTCATAATACTTTCCAAAACAGGCTGATAAAATAAAAACATAATCCTCTGGTCAACCCCAAAGACCCTGAGTCTGCTTAAGAAATACACTCTATGTTGTAATCGGGAACACAGCTTGCTAACATGAACGTCCCGTCTAAACTGGTTACCAAAGAACACGCTATTAGCACACAAAGGGACTAATGCAAAGAAAAAGAAGTTGCACATACAGGCTGCTTATAAAATATGCAATCAGGCAACCAAATAAGTAAGTAAAATTTTATGTCTATAGCACCTTTAACAGACGTTGATACCACAAAGTGCCTCAGAGGTGCAAAACAAGTAAAAAAAACACAAAACATGCTTAATCAAATGCCTGTCTAAATAAAAATGTCTTATGATGGATTCTGTGCAGCGAAGTTACAGCAGGAGAGCATTCCAAAGTCTCGGAGCCACTACCTAAAAATCACGACTGCTGAAATTTTTAAAACAGTTCCAAGGAACCACCAACAACATTTTGACCTTAAGGTCTTAGGTGGAGAAAGAGGTTTTCAAAAGATCCTGAATATATTTAGGAGCCTGACAGTGTAGTGCTCTGAAAGTTAAATCTAGAATTTTAAAATGTATTCAAATGTGCACAGGTAACCAGTGCAGTGAAGTCAGAACAGGAGTAACATCTGCCCTTCCATTTGTTTTAGTCAGCAGCCTTGCTGCAGCATTTTGACCAGGCTGAAGACGGACCAAGGAGGATTTATTTAAACAGCTAAAAAGACTATTGTAATTGGTCTAAACAGGAAGAAGCAAAAGCATGAACAATCATCTGTAGTTCAGTCTATAACACTAATGCTCTTAAATTTGAAATATTCCTTAAACGATAAAAGCAGTTACGAACTAGTGTTTTACACTGATTGTCAAAAGATAAGGAAGTGTCAAAAAGGACAATGCAGATTATGGTGAGTAACTTTCACAGTTGGACTTAAAGAAGCGAGATGCTGCCTGATTATAGGAATTTTATCATCAGGGGAGATAATACGGGTTTCAGGTTTGTTTTTTCAATTCAATTCAATTCAGTTCAATTTTATTTATATAGCGCCAATTCATGAAACATGTCATCTCGAGGCACTTTACAAAGTCAAATCAATCATATTATACAGATTGGTCAAAAATATCCTATATAAGGGAACCAGTTGATTGCTTCAAAGTCCCGACAAGCAGCATTCACTCCTGAATGTTTGAGCTGCTGAATGAATTCTCTTTGTTGTTGTACACCCACATATCGAACACATACTGGGTTCAGACAGCTCAGATGGTCAATACAGCTGGATATCATCAGCATATAGATGGTAAGAAACATTTTTAAGGCTTTTTTTAGGATGTTCCCCAAAGGATACAACTACAACAAAAACAGGATCGGACCCAACACTGAACCCTGAGGTACTCCACAAGACAGTGGTGCGCTGTTTATGTACGCCTGGGTCATACAAACACAAAAGATCACTTTCCCAATCATGTTGTCAAGGCAACATCAAAAATGGCAAATCAAGGTTTTTTTTCATTAATTAGTTGACATCTGAACGGACTAGACTATTCAGGGATGCCCCGTTAAGAGGAGCTAAATACGAATGTGTCCCCTGCAGTTGTGCAGTTAATAGTGTAATGCCTTGCAGCTGGTTGGTCCTGGGTTCAAATCCCATTCTGCAAGGAGTTTGCATGCTCTCCCTGTGTAAGGTTGTTTGTCCTGCGTGTCTCTCTACTCATGACCCAGCACGGATGGATGGATGAATAAATAGAAATGTAAATTTTTCAGGGTTTTTATCTGCAAAAAATGAAGAAAAGCAAGTTTCATGTTCCTTCCCCTTTATAACTATGTCGCTCGATCCCAATAAAATCTCAATAAAACAGATAAAGTTTGTCTTATATGACATGACAAAATGCTGAAGGAGTGTGAAAAGTTTTGAATGAGGTGTGAAAATGAAGTATTGAACATTTGAACATAAGTTGGAGGAACAGGAGTGGTTGGAGAAGCAGCAAAGAACAGGTTTGGTTGAAACCTTAGGAGGTTTTCTTAATGTGCTGCGCAACAAACAGCACAGGCTCATTATATTTTAGATGAAGTCAAATCTGCATTCCCTTGTTTTGCCTTAGTAGTTGTTGCATCAGTTCCTCCAAGCACCACGCAGTAAAGGCTTCTTTAATCAGCTGAAGTCCAAGCTGAGAGTCTCAGACAAACAACAAACTAGGTCATAATCTCTACAATCACAATAAGCTGTGAGTTTTACTGTTGTGAAAACAACAAGAGGGTGGTATGTCACAGCTTGTCATCGGCTTTTCTTCACAGTCCATGATGGATGAACCTCGGTACTTACGCTGACTTTAGATGTCACGGCCCTGTGCACCCTGGGAGTGGTCACTTCCACAAGCAGATCATGGCTGAGTCTTAAAAATGAAAGACGCTTAAGCTCCTGAATGAATTCTCAAAGTCTCAAAACTACAACTGAAGAAAGCCAATGCAGTCACTTCTGAGCTCTGAAACTACACATGGTTTTAGTTCATTTCTTATTTTCGGAACAGAGAAGGTAGATGGACTATCTGTGCTATCATTATTGTCTAAATTGTTAGTTTAAAAACAAGCCAGCCTAGAAGAAACATTGCTGCACAATACCTAAACAATAAAGCCATTGGACAGGATTAAGCAACTGTTTTGATTCTAGAAACGGGTTAAACTGTACAGAAACCATTGTTTTATCATTTAAAAACTGGTGAACTTTAGAGATGACAACAGCTTTCTGGTTGTTATGGGTAAAACATATGGAGTCACTATATATTAGGGCTGGACAATATAGAAAAAGAGCATATCGATAAAATAGAAATCACATTGATCGATATCGATAATTATCAAAACAAAAAAAATCTAAATATATATTTAAAGTTCAGCCCTTGCCATTGCGTGATGTTGCTCCATGACCTATTTTTTGATAAACACACTGAATTAAACCCTACCCATTTTTACCAAAACTACAAGTTCTTAAAAAAGTACACATGCTCTTTGAGCTTTTTGAAAGGGGAGGAGCTTGGTGACAAAGCGTCTGCTTTTGTGATTGGTTGGAAGGATGTAATGACTGCAGTATTAACCTACATGATAGAGTTCAAAACATATATTTTAAGTGCAGCCCTGGCCATTTTATGCTGCTGCTTACGACCTATTTTTAGATACAGGACAAACACTGAATTCAAACTCAACCCATCCAACCAACTTTTTACCAAAACTGCAAGTTTTTAAAAAAGAAAAAAAAAATCATGCGTGCTCTCTGAACTCTTTGAAGGGCGGAGTTAGTTCCTGGGTCTGCGTTGTGATTGGTTGGAAGGATGTAATGACTGTAATATTAACCTACATGGTTAGAATGCATGAGGAAGGAAAACTGTTATTCCATTGAACTTTTTATTGACCCTTTTTTTTCTATCATCAATATACGTCTTTTGATTGATATATATTGTTATTGAATTATCGTCCAGCCCTAATATGTAAGTATATATATATAAATATGTATGTATTATGGGTGTCCCGAAATATTTTTTTTCCATATCGAGTACAGATACTTTAGTTTAGATACTTGCTAATTCCAAGTACCAATACTGAATACTTAGTAAATTGGTACTTATAGATCACAACTGACTTAACAATATAATTGACCACTGAAAACGACTGACTGATCACAAAGGGCGATGAATTCAGATATGTTCTCTCCTTCTTTTTCTTTTGGAGGGTCAGCAAACAGCCTCTTGGTGTATATCACCACTACCTGGGACAGAGCGGTATCTAGCCTTTGAGTTGCAGGTATATATATATATATATATATATATATATATATATATATATATATATATATATATATATATATATATATATATATATATATATATATATATATATATATATATATATATATATATATATATGATTTGACCCAGTCTAAATGAACTTGCCCCCTCCAACCCAAATGGGACGTAGTAAGTTCTGTGAGAGGAGCTGAAAGCAGCGAGCAGGACCTCTGAGGTGTGGCGTGGTAAGGCAGCCATGTTTAATCACAACCTGAGGACTTTAGTCCAAGAAGAAATGTCCGCAGTGTGAATTTGGAGCAAAAAAAACAAAAAAAACACAGATAAGCTTCTTTTTGCTGCCCAAATAGGAGGAGGACTAATTGGGTCTCCTCCCCTTTTCCTGCCCGCCTCCTCCCGTCTCCTCCTGTCTCCTCCTGTCTCCTCCGGGCTGCGGGAGAACTTCTCGGCTCTCTGCCTGCGCTGGTGTTCAGTTGGCGGCGGACTGGTTTGGAGAGAGACGCGAAGAGAAAAGAAGAGAAGTAAAGAGAAGAGAGACATGGCTTTCCTGCGAGGAGCGGTTCTGGCGCTGGTTCTTCTCATCTGCCTGAACCGGAGCGGTGAGTTAAACCTCAGTGGAATTACTCTTTTTATTAGTTTCTGGTTTTTGTTTTGTTTGTTTGTTTTAAAAAAAACTTTTAGCCATTTAAACAGAAGTAGAGTTTTCATGAAAATGTGGCTTTTTTCTTTGGATGCTCGGACATGTATTATGAAGTGTTTTTTTTTTTTTTCTTTACACGCCTTCGCTAAATGAATTCTTGCACTTTAACAACTATAATTACCTACAGATAAGCAGGTATATGTGGCTGCTCCAGTTTGCTCTGGTTTAACTTTCAGTTTGAGGGTATTTTTTTTTAGGTGAAAAGGTGTAATTAATTACTGCGTAATTGGGTCGAGGCGATGAAAGCGAGTCTAAACGCTCTCTGGCATGTGATGGCTGTCTGTAGGCTTGTGACCTTCTGAGTCTGGAGAAGTTATTAGAGCCTTAATGCGCCTGCTTTGGACATTAAAGGACCTCTGTTCATGGTGTAGACCGTGGGGCAGTCCGGCTCTCACAATGAACCGAGGAATCATCCATTGTCTTTTAATTAACATCAGTGTTTTACACTCAGTACTGATGATGTGTTTCTCTGCATGCCTGTTCCACTTTGCTGTGTGGTGGGAACCAGTCAGATTGGGTCTCTTCCACAAAAAGCATTTTTCTTTTGCAACTGAAGCATTTCTTACTGGACCGGTCAGGTGTGCAGTCCTGACCCATAACAATTTAGGTACAGACACACATCTTTGCAGGCAGCTCCGCACAGTCTCAGTGTCCTGCAAGCAGTTGCGTTGCTTTGTCTGTGCTAAAACCAAGACATGTTGGCATCAGTGTTTTCGGCTGTTTGCAGGCCGTTAAGAATGGATGAACTGCGGTGAAAATCTAAGCAGCACCTGCTGACAAAAGTCAGATTTGTTGAAGCTTGTGGACCTTTGTCACAACAGGAAGTACAGCGGCGATCCAACTAAGGAACGACAGTGAGAACGAGCGCTGGTGACAACATTTTACGATTTTTCCAGTTACCTCTGAAGTCAAAACTGTGATCTGGGAATGAAGTCAGATCCAATTAATTGCGTTGCGTTCCAGTTCCAAGTTCAATAGGGTGGGGTTTCTTGGTGACCAGGCTACTGGGAACCTTTTCTTTCTAGCCAGAACTTAGATCGTCTGAGGCCCAAGATGGATCAGAACAACACAGACTGGTCAGAATACCAGCTAAAAAAGTCAGGGTTTTCCAAACAGAGCCTAATTCAGTATCAAACATGGCTGCCGTCCATGTGAAACATGGTGAAAGCTGTTCGTTAGCACTGCTGACGACTTGTTTCTGAATTAAACCAGTGGCACATTAGCTACGTTTACATGGACAAGGGTAATCAGAATAAACGACCTAATCGGAATAAAAATCTGTCATGTAAACAAGCCAGTCGGAATATTGTGATCGGGTTAAACTCAATCAGAATGAAATTGTATTCCTAACGAGAGGGATGGTTTAAACTGATTGATAATCTGATCGACGTGCATGCTAACGCTCGTTAGGATAGAATTATTCAAACTGACCCGAGTGCGCATGTGCGGCCAACGTATTTCCGTGTTGTTGAGTGGCGGAAATGCGTCAGGAAGCAAAACTGTCGGGGTTCCTTATACAACCTTTCTATTCGAAACATTAAAAATTATTATTTATTCAGAACCTGGTGGGAGTCCAGTCTGGGCGCTCGGAAGGCAAACAAACTCATATAATACTGCTTTATTTAACCATAAGATCTTCTTCTGTTTGTTTGTTTTTTAGGGAAATTTGATAACTGGGCAAGTCAGAGTGGTTGTATTCTGAATACATATAAATGCACATTATGACCAGATATAATTGATTGTGTTACAATATAAATGGTACAATCCGATTATATACTGTTTTTTTTATCTTAACACATTTCAATCCTATTGTGTAATTTTGTGCATGTAAACATGGCCGCTGATAAGGTGCTCTTGAAATACCTGGAAGGTGGTACGTTTTTAGAGCTCCTAGTTGGAAATACAGGAAGAATTTTCCCTAAAATTGTAATTCCAGCTGAGACACCAAACATCCCTGAGTTCAGTTCCAATATGGCTGCCGTGGATGTGAGACATGGAGAATAATTGTTGTTTATTAGCACCTCTGACCATCATTAAACCCGGGACACACACAGAGCCGAACAATATTCATGTTCCTTTTGTGTTCAGAGAACCACAACGTTATCGCCTGTATTGCTACTTATAATTTGCTCTGAAACGTGCAAAAAGAATATGATGATTCAAATAAAAACGTGATGCCATATTCTGACCCGATGGTTCGAAGACAATTTTAACTAAACAGTAGTACTGGCCAGTGTCTAGTGAATATGTTCCTTTTGTGTTTTAATTGAGAAAAATGGCTCCAAGTCAGCCCATTTACGTTCTTTTTTCCTCCACGAAAAGCCTTGTGAAAGTAATAATCTGTAAATAATGACCGAATATTCTTTGCTGCGCCGTCCTCTCCTGTCCTTTGCTTAAGGTCTGACTCCTCTGTTTGCATTATGCCTGAGGAGCATCAACGCCTGCGTGTCTTGAGCTGCCAGGTTGACAGGTTTCCTGAATTAATATGATTGGATAATAAGCGCTGATTAGCCACGAGCGCAGAGAGCTGCACCCCGAGGAGCATCTTTAAATAACCAATTAGAAACCAGCATGAAGTCACATGGAAGCCAATGGTGACACGGACAAACACACGCCTCTGAAACATTAAAATTAGGAGGTCTACACAAAACAATAACCCCATATAAATATTACTTTATCAGATAAAATCGCAAATTTATTACTCTTGGAATATATTAGCCAAGCATTATTGCACTCCAAACTGGCCTTAGCAAAATTAATCTGGCACACTCTGATATTGCGATGACGATACATTCATAATATATTGTTCAGCCTTCCTGTGGTTGAGAGATAATCATGAATTGTGGAGATAAATCTTGATAAAAATGCTCAAATCTGACATGTGACTGTAGCATATTATCTATTGTGTATTATTATCTTTATATTACGCTCTGTCTCTTTATATTGAGCTCCGGCAGATAATGAGACCCTGATAAAACCACAGTAACTGTAGGTGACCTTCTGCTGGTGTGTATGAGGCGAGGCAGTCATGTACCACGTCTTCTGCGTACGGTAAACTTTGACTAAAATACGGAACATATTCTTAAACTGTCTGTAGGTATGAAACTTCTTCCTGGTGGGTGTGAATAGAGCCGTTGTCTATTATTACTATGAGTCCAGATGAAAGTCCAGAAAGTTGGTTAAAAACTACAAAGGAAAGGATGGCCTGCATTGCTAATAGTATTACAGAAATTTGAATTTAATTCCATTTTATTTATATAGCACCAATTCACAACACATATTTCTCTGGATTTTGTGTTGAAAAACTGCAGGAGGGAAAGAAAACTAGAGACGACAGTCCAGTGTTTCCCATTTAGCATCTTTGTTGCTATATTTAGTGACTTTTCAGACGCCTCTAGTGACTGTCTTTTAAAAAGCGACTAGCAACAAGCGACTTTTAGTGACTTTTTTTGTCTTAATGGCGACTTTACAGAAAGCACCAGTCGGTCTGGAGTCACTGTATTGAGGCAGCAGTGAGAGCTGCTATGAGGGTTCCTGTTTCCCTCAGCGCTGTCTCACAGGCACACCACAGCTGCTACTGCCTCGTTCACGTACATCTAGTTTTTAAAATAGTCTTTTTTTATCTCTGAAACTGTTGATCAAAAATAATTCCCTGAATTTGATTCACACACAGCTTCAATCACCTATTCACCTCGTTCACTTTGTGTGCCTCTGATATCTGCCCCTTTTGCTACACTTTGTTTTATGTAGTGTGAATTCAGGCAAAATCTATAAATTATTTTATAAATGTCATTTTTAGTTCCAAACACATTTAATCACTATTCTTAATAACGTTTTTGTCTTGGGAAAAACCCTCCTACAGCCTGGGTCACACATGTATAAACAAATATGCAAATGAGACGATGACATCACCCCCCCCACACACACACACACAAAGGTAAAAAAATAAAAAGTTTTAAATATACTATTTTTTGTCTAAAACATATCTGACATTTTTCGATGTTAACTGACAAAGACGGAAGTTACTATCAAAACATGTCAGGTATGTTTTAGACAAAAAAAAAAGATGTTTTATAACAAAAGAAGCAAAATAGTACCTGACCTCACAGAAATATTTTCCACTTTGTTTGTTTTGACAACAAAAAAACAAGAAACTGGCTAAAAAAGTCTGGTTCTACCGGTGTTTAAAACTGGTGGGTCTGTTTTAAGTCGGTTCTTTTAAACAAAAGTTGGAGAACCAGTGATGGGAACAGGAAGGAGTCCAGAGTTAGTCTGAAAATAAGGCTGAATGGTCGGTTTTTGGGTTCTAGCTGGTAAAGAACCATCGGTTTGACGGGAAAGCCCAGTTTACAGTCGATACAGTGAAACCTGTCCGTGCTCGCATTCCTCCCCGCTCTGGGGAACCGGTCAGAGTTTATCTTTTTTGTAAATTATCGCCTCATTTCCTCTTGCTGTTCAGGTTGAGTATTTTCCTTAGTTAAGGCTGCAGCTCACAGTTTCTGTATCAGATAATTAAAATACTTTGAACAGAGATGTCTAATCTGCCCAGCTCCACGCAGCTCAAGGTCGCGCCTGCAGACCTGTTGTTTTGTCTGCGATACACTTGAGGTATGCAAGGTATTCAGCTGGTGACTTCAAACAGAGAAGACATTCGTCCAAAAGGGTTTTATAAGCGGTTGTTGTCAAGTCACAGAATAACGGGTTAGTAAATGATGTACAGCTGAACTGTACCACTGATTAGAGCTAAAACCGCCTCTTAGGGTTGGATTATTAGACTGTTTGTTTCTACGTCCCGTTTTAAAGTAGCCTGATCAAAAATGTTGAAAGTCAGGCTGGTTGATCCAGGACTCCCTGTAGGGATTATTTCTCCTAGCTGGCCGGGGAATGTCTGGGAATCTCACAAACGGAGTTGGATAAGCAAACCTGGAACCAGGGATTTTATTTAGACATGATGGTAGAAGCTGTGATTATAAGGAGACACAGAACTCTGTCTCATTGAAGGAGTCGTGTAAAGTTGGGATCCGCTGCAGGTGATGCTGTGCTTCAGTCAGCAGGATTCATTATCAGAATTAGTTATATTTGGTCCAGTTTGAGTCAAACTAATCCAAACTGATGGCTAAATTTGTTAATGGAAATGTTTCCTGAGGAGAGGCGAATCCATGACGACTATTTTCTGAACTCACTTATATAGTTTATTAGTTTATTAGTTTCAAACATGATTGAAAAAAAAAAACTCTAAAACCAATCAGCCTCTAAAAGTAACTTATACAAAACATTTAGCCGATATTTTATGGCAGGGTTTACGTGTTTTTTATAGTTTAGATGTTAATAAATCAATTCTTTCAACTAATCAATGTCTAAGAGAACTGTTATGGAGGCTTTTGCAAATTTGAATTCAACCCATTTACTTTCAAAATAAAGGGCCCAGTCCACCTCTTGTTCTTTGGACACCAAATCTTTATATCTTCTTCACACTTTCCTTACACAGAATGTTATCTCATATTTCTGCTGATTGACAAATCCTCTCCTGTAGAATCATCGCTTTCAATCTATATCTTTTATATTGTTATATATGTTTAAATTGTCATCGGAATTTAGTTTAGGTTTTTCTTGTGCTGATCAGTTTCAGACATACTGAAATGCACATGCGCTTCTTTTGCTATATATATATATATATATATATATATATATATATATATATATATATATATATATATATATATATATATATATATATATATATATATATATACAGAGAAATGTAAACCCTGTCCTGTAGACAACATGTAGACAAATTCCAATTCAGTTACTAACGTTCTGAAACGTTTTCCATATATAGACCCAATCTCTCTCCTTATCAAACATTTGCAGAAAGTAAACTGCTGATTGCATTGAGTGTTGCTAAAATCTCTCCTCCTAAGCAAGCAGGAGATGACAGCACAACTAAAAAAAAACTCTCATTTCAAAACAAAAAGTGATTTATCTTGTTTTTTTTATGACATGAGTGGCTTTATAGGCATTAATCATACAGGGAATGTTTGGAGAGGGAAGGAGTGAAGAGGCGTAGCAATCTTCCCAAGGTCGGGAATTGAACTCCAGCATCGAGGAGTGGTTATCTCTGTAAATGAAACTATGTTGCACTGATATCGGACATCTCCGTTAACTGACTTTTAAAAGCACTTCCCAGGGCGGCACAATTAATCACCTCCTGCAACGGCATCTTATTTGTGCTCCGCCGATAGAATGCAAAGTAAGAGGAAATAAAATGATACCCATTAACCTTTTAATGCAAGAAAAAATATTTAAAAAAGTATTAAACCTCCTATATAACCCCTTGCCAACCAAGTGGAAACCCTCCTCTGTCTTTGTGGCGTCTCACAACAGGACAACACTCTCTCAGTCCCGACCTGATCCCTCTTTTGCTCCTAAACCCCTGTTTTTACCCCATCGGCCTTGTCTTAATTGGGTTACCTCTATTAAATCCTCATCTACCCTATACCTCCTCTGGAGACGGAGTAAGCTGTCTGTTTCTGGATTAGGTCGGGGGGGGGGGGGGGTACTCACACAGACCCCGGTCCTCCAAATAACTTTTAAATCAGGCACCGTCTGAGCTGACCTACTACCTAATGAACCCTGAAGGGCACTTAGTCAAACACAATTTGAGGCTAAAAGCGTTTCTCCTGTATGGAAATGAGCTGCGTGTGAGGAGAAACCCAAACATTTAAACTCGGAGGATGCAATTGTGCACGCACTAACTCCTATTGATCCCAGAGTCCAGTGTTCATCAGCATGATGGTCATGTCCTGCTGTAATAATGCCGTCGTGCAGTAAATCTCTGCCATGGCAAAGCTTTTATGTTGACATAAACAGACACACAAGCAGGATAGGCTTTTTAATCTGTGCCTTAATGAAATATTATTTTAGCAAAACAAGGCTTCGTCCTTTACTGCCTTTAAAGGCAGGAGGGGATCGATAAAGTTGCTTTCTTCGTGTGTAAAGTAGCTTTTTGCAGTCAGGACACTGACAGGCAGTTTTTTATGCTGTAAATGCAAAGCCCACTTACAGTAACAACAAATCAGACAATAAACTGCATTCCAACATCTAAAAAAAAAGAGAAAAAACGTTGTACGCTGCTGGTTATTTCAGCCGTTCAGCATTTTGTGCTTTTGTAGTTTTGTTTTTCATGTAGCTGGCTTTTTCAGAGAGGCAGAAGAACCGTTTACCACTAGATGTTTCGTAGCAACCCCTCTTCTCAAACTTATAAATGGCTTGATCAGTTGTCACAATCTCTGATATTTCATAAAATCAGAGATTTAGCTGCCCCAAACCTCAGTCGATGGGAACAGGATCTAATATAGAGGATTTAGATACATCTAAATTCAGATTTGCCCACTTTTACTGTTATCTAGATTGTTACATTATTGTACCAAATAAACATGCAGTGTTTAGTGGTGAAATTAATTGTTTTTACAGATAATGAAATGGAAGAAGGAAGTCGTGGAATGGTTACAGTTAGGCACAAACTGTGGATATGACACAGCATAAATTAGTTTTAGGACAGAAGTCCACAGGGATAAAAAAAATTTCACTAGCGTTTTAAGTGTTTTGTTACGAATTCGTCTCTATTTTATTTTAAGACTGGACCTGTGAAAGAAAAACACAGATCAACTATTAACTGAAGTATTTTAATGTACAGTTTTATCAGTCAGTTCTGTCATGGAGATTCATTATTGCATGGTGAGCGTAGTGAAGGTTTTAATAGAAACAACAGAAAATTTACTACAGTTGAAGAGAAGATCTGGACACAGAGCACAGACAGGGTTTTATTTTTAATTCAACCTTCAATTAACCAGGTAAGTTATTAAGAACAAATTCTTTTTTACTTTAACAACCTAGAAGAAGCAGGGAACCTAACGGACAGAGAGGTAGAGGAACGAACAGCCTAGTGAAATCCTCTAGCAAAGAACAATGACAACCAGTACGCTTAAATACTGAGGGAGGAGTGGAGAATGACATTAAATTCAGACACAGAAACCACTTAATGAGGAAAGAATACTAATATTAATCAGTATACAGGGACAATACAAGGCATACCTGAGAAACTAATGCCAAACGAATAAATTAATATGGCACGACCTTATAGAACATACTGAACACAAAAAAATAACCTGTATGGCAAGACCCATCTAACATAAATAAACAAGAAAATGATGAAAATAAAAACCCAAAAAACCCAAATACCAGTGGAATATGAAATTGTGTGACCTTGATTGGGTTGATTTCTTTATGTTAGGAGACATAGAGCATTGGGAATGTCTGGTCTTTCTTAGAAATCCACTGAGAAACCCTTTGCACACATGTTATGTCAATATATTATTGTTGATATATTTGTCTATATAATAGTAACAAATTGGTAAAATCCTGTATTGCGTCGACTTAGTTTTAAGGAAAAGTCTGAATTTGCTGAAATCAGGAAAACTGGAGTTCTCTGCATACTTGTTCTTGCTGGTATTTCTTGTCTAAGTGCAAAGCTTTTATCCTGTCCTCTCCAGTTAGAGCTGATTAGGGAGAATTGTGACGTTCATCCAATTTTTCAGTTGACAGAGAGCTCAGTTTTTCTCCCGGGGTTTCTGGAAACTCTGTTGTGGAATTTCTTGGAGCGCTTTCATTCGCTCTGATAGCCAATCAGAGCGTGGGATGATAGTGGGACGGCGGCCATTCTTTAACTGAGTCAAGCTGCAACACCACTTTGATTGGGCAGTACTTGCTTTTTTTTTGTCTGTATCTCTGGCATCATTGCTGTAGACGGTCTCTATGAAATATCTTTGGTTTGATTTGCTCCACTCTGAAAACTCTTAACAAAACTGCCTTTTTTTTGTGTGAAAAATTTACTTGAGACGCCACAGATGCACGGCTGCTCCATCAATTAGAGAAAATCAGTTGTTGTTATGGAGAGTTGACCTCTGGATCTGAATCAGCTTGAGTCTGTGGATGACTTTCTGTTCTAGGATTATTTTTCTTTTCTTCCTTATCAGACTTAGAATAAACAGAGGTTAAGTACCATATTCTTTGGACTATAAGGTGCACTTAAAATCCTCAAAGTTTCTTACAAATTGATGGTGTGCCTTATAGTCCGGTCACTTTATATATATGTAAAATTTTCCTTAATTTGAGCAGCTAAATAAGATTATTTGCCAATGGAATGAGTATTTTTTTTTTTACCCCTAAAATAAGATAATTAGATATCCTGCACTTAAAATAAGATGATGGAGATGAATTGTTCTTATTTTAAGTGCAAAAATCTTTTTCTCTTGGAAAGAATATTTAATATGCCTTATAATCCGGTGCGCCTTATGATCTGAAAAATAGGGTAATGCCCGGGGAAAATCCAAAGGTAGATCTTACGTTTTTATTTTTGGTATTTCCTGAGATCAAAACAATAGGCTCTGTGATAGATTAACAGCTTTCTGATTGTGACTCTGCGATGAAACCAAACCTCAGATCTGCAGGCAGAGGGGTGCATCTAGCTCACTGGAGATTTATTGCTAGTTATAGAAAATGTAAAGGAATACATTTTTTTTCTTTTTCATAACATTTTGGTTATTGGCGTCTTGGATTTTTGAAAATAGCTAAAGAGTTATTGGTTGTATAAAGTAATTTCTTATTAGTTATTTGTTTCATAGGCATGTTTTGGTCTCTGGGATAAAGGCAAGGTAACTAGACCCCTCCCCCACCTGTTGCCAGGTACTGCCGATCAGCTGGCTGCAAAGAGAGCTATGATGTTTTTGCACTTCTCACAAGAAAGACAAACTCTGCTGTTAGGAAATATTTTAGGTCAGACATAAAAGCATAAACAGTCATGGCGTTAACCATGTTAGTCAACCTTATTAAGGTTACGCTGTTTTAAATCTACAGGTAAGAAGTTACACACTGTGTCCTCCAGGGCCTGCTGTAGGTGTGTCCACAGATTTTCTGCTACATTTAGTTCTGGTATCTGGCTCGATCATTTCAAAACAGAAATTTCCTCCATTTGAGGTAATTCATCTGTTGTTTTGGATGTAAGGACAGCGTTATTATCATCCTGCGAAAATAAATCCTTCTTCATCTTTGGTTTTTAAGAAGAAACCAGATGGACGTGGGTCTAAAATGACCGTAATGTGGGACTGTAATTTCATCAATTCAATTCAGTTTTATTTATATAGCGCCAGTTAATGAAACATCATCTCAAGACACTTTCCAAAAGTCAAATTTAATCAGATTATGCAACCTTGACAAAACCTCCAATTCTATTAGATGTAGAGTAAACCCAAATCCTGATGTTGCCACCACTGTGTTTCCTGTGGACCATGGTGGGTGTTTTATTCTATTTTATTTTATTTTATTTATAAGTATACGAGTCAAGAATACCTTTTAGAGTTGTGGGATAAAAGTACCAGTCTGGTTTCATCAGATTAAAGCTCATTATCCCACATAGGTTTTGGTACATTTTTTGGTGTATGATGAAGGGACGAATGAATGAAGGGACAAAGGAGTGAAGGGATGAAGGGGTGAATGGACAAAGGGATGAAAGGTTGAATGGATGAAGGGATGAAGGGGTGAAGGGATGAATGGATGAAAGGGTGAAGGGATGAAGGGACAAAGGAGTGAAGGGTTGAATGGATGAAGGGGTGAAGGAATGAAGGAATGAAGGGACAAAGGAGTGAAGGGATGAAGGGGTGAATGGATGAAGGGATGAAGGAATGAAGGGACAAAGGAGTGAAGGGACGAAGGAATGAAGGGTTGAATGGATGAAGGGGTGAAGGAATGAAGGGACAAAGGAGTGAAGGGATGAAGGGGTGAATGCACAAAGGGATGAAGGGGTGAAGGAATGAAGGGACAAAGGAGTGAAGGGACGAAGGGGTGAAGGAGTGAAGGGATGAAGGGGTGAATGGACGAAGGGGTGAAGGAATGAAGGGGTGAATGGACAAAGGGATGAAGGGGTGAAGGAATGAAGGGACAAAGGAGTGAAGGGACGAAGGGTTGAAGGAGTGAAGGGATGAAGGGGTGAATGGACGAAGGGGTGAATGGATGAAGGGATGGATGATCTTGCTGGTCATCTGGGCGAATGCTAGAGGGCTTTGGAGATGAAGACTCTCGTCCCTCCAGACGTAACCTGAAGCTAAAAAGAAGTAAAACTTGGTTATGGGATGGAGGGAATGAAGAGGGGGATGAAAATGATGGGGTGAATGGAAGGAAAGAGTGAGGGAGGGTGGGGTTGAAGATGGGTGAACAGGTTATAAATAGGCTGCTAGGTAATTGGAGGTGTGGTTAAAATATTAACTTCATTTAGTGAAGCAGCTTTGTTTCATAAATGTGTGATTTGTAACATTTCCCCCCATTTAAAAAGATAATCCAGAAAAACTCTTTTGTCTCGTCTCCTTGCTTTTTGTCAGAATAAATGACTCTTGCATGACGACACTAGTTATTTTGTCGATAAGAATATCAAGTTTAGGGAACTTTGAGGTGGTTGTGAAGCAGAAAGGAGCGATAAGACACCCTGGGAGCGCCTATCGGTTTAAGTAAATAGAGGCTGGCCTTCCTTCATCCACGCCTGTGGCTGGAAGCCTGGGAATGCTCCACGCTCCACCGAGGGGCTCGTCTGCATGCAGGAGGAAGCGTGCAGCTGTTGGCTCCAGTTGTCCATGTGGGATTAGTGCGTTTGCCTGAGTGATAGCCAGCCATGACAGCCATGTAACCCTAATGTATTGGCTCATTGTTTTCATTAAAGAGAGTGTGCTTTTTGATCCCGGTAGAGTTATAACGCTGCCGCCGTGCCTTGTTTGGGCATATGTCAGCTAATTCAGCCGCCGCGCAGGTCAGTGCGGTGGGCAATCAAATCCCACCTTACAAACGTTTCATCTGATTGCTTTAACTGAGCTTTTGTCTACATTCGGCTGTGTCTGTTGTGGGCACAGAGAAAAATTAAGATGCAGCCAAACATTAATGACCCATGTCTTATCCATTTGTTCAGGTTTTAGTGGTAAATGTGCCGAGGCTTTGTGGTTTTTGTTTAGTTTTTCAGTTTAAATATCACATTTTAGCGTATTTTTCAGACCATAAGGCGCATTAAATATATTTCCCAAGTGTGTAATATCACTCCGCACTGCAAAAAAGGAACCAAAAGTAAGTAAAATTGTCTTGAAATTAGGGTCTTTTTCCTTGATTTGAGCAGTTAAATAAGACTATTTGCCAATGGAATAAGAGTTTTGCACCTAAAATTAAAACAATTCATGTTTTTGAACTATGGGAGGAAGTCAGAGTACCCAGAGAAACCCATGCATGCACACGAAGAACCTGCATAAAGATCCGACGCACTGTTGCTGCAAGGCAGCAGTACATCACCTTTAACTCAAACTACTCAAACTACAAGTTTAAAAAAAAGAAGAAAAAAGAACACGTGCTGTCTGAATTCTGTGAAGGGGGCGGAGCTTCCTGGATCTGATTGTGATTGGTTGGAAGGATGTAATGACTGTAATATTAACCTAAATGGCTAGAATGCAAAAGGAAGGAAAACTGTTATTCTACTGCACTTTTTATTTGCCCTTTTTTTCTATCAAGGGTATACGTCTATCGATCGATATATATTGTTATGGAATTATCGTCCAGCCCTATCATCTATGCTGAAACTATAAAACTTAATTAAACTATATTCTCATATGGTGGGTGTAATAATTCAAGTATTTATGGGCCCTGAGCGATGGGTTGGTTTGGCGCTGAGGGGGAACAAAAACGACAAGGTGTGGGTACGAAAATGTTGGTACAAATTGGCTCAGAGGCAAATCGACCATGAGAGGAACCCAGAACAAACAAGACACATCATTTTAACATGCTGCAGCGTTTGTTCTGTGCTGTGTGCTTTAAGGCCGGCGGATAATCAGATGTTCCGAAGCACGTTTTAGGAAAATCAAAGAAAGAGTTTTTAGCTGGCAGGAGCAGAACTGACAAGCGGCCTTATGCCTGAGTTGAAGGGCTTTCAGGCGCCTTGTCTTGCATGTGTAGTGGAGGTTTGATGTCTGACTGGGATTTTATACCCAGCAGCTGCTTCTGGAGTTTGATCCCAAGCCTTCAGGGAGGGAATTTCTTCTCTATCGACTACCTCTCTGGTGCTGAGGAGCTGCCCAAGACATCCTTGACTTGTGTTACTCTCACACCGCATCTTCAGACTTTAAGAAATTAGAGACTCGATCAACCACAAAGAGCCCAGAAATGTGCACAACGTCTCCTGCAACACAGAAGTATTTTTTTTTTTTTTATCTGTTTTGCTGAGAAGTGCTTAGAAGTTTGTGCGTCTGAATCACAGATATTGAATTTGGCTGCCCTGCATCCACAGGATTGATTATTTCTTGGCTCTCAGTTTGAAAGGGATTTGAAGCACGGAGAGACGAGTTGTTACCAGGTTTGATTCTTTGCTGCTTTATATCTAAAATAACTATTTACAGCCGCTAATAGGAGCTGCACAATTTCAGGAAAACATGCATTGATATTGGGGATAATTGCAACGATAATAACAGCTGGCATTTTTTTATTACTCTTAATTTTTTATTCTCTGTCTATCATCAGGATGTTTTCAAAATGCTGTGAGATCTTTAGTCAGATGGGGTTAATTTCTCCATCAAACAGGTCTTCCGTTGTTTGGAAAGTTCATTAGCTGTAAACCAGAATCATCAAAACTATGAAATAAACTGTTCAACTAAAATAACTATATATTTTAAGGGGTTTGAAATCTTGAAATGAGTTACGAGATGTAAGAGGAAGCGGGTAGAATTTTGTAAATATCTGACATGAAGTAAAACAGCTTAAATATTCAAAATAAAAAAAGGTTGATTAAATCAGGGGTGTGTCCATGTTAATGAAAGAATGCAGCCTCTTTCTTTGTTTTAAAACAAGACGTTCATTAGCCGTGGTTCCGTCCTCAGTAGATTTGGCAGTCCGTCTCTGAACTATGCCCAGGCAAAATTGGCCATCTGTACATGATGTCCCTTCATATTTAGAAGGCCCATCTGTAAGGACACATGGCACTCTCCTGGGCCCCGGTCCAAGTCTCGGCAGCAGCCCCGCTGGTGCCAAAGGGACGGGGAAGGAAACCCTTCCAGTGAGAACCTGCTCCTTCCTCTTTTTCCCCACTTTTCTTTGGTCTGCAGAGCTTAAACGGCAGCTGCTCACACCTGACGCCCAAGACCTCGGATAGACCACATTCTGCGGGGAGGGGGGGGCAAGCATGGGCTCACATTACAAAGAAATTACACACCACAAAGGGCCTTTTCCTGCTTCCCGCCTTTTCTGAGTCTTAGTCTACCCCCCCCCCCCCCCCCCACACACACACATGGTGTCTCCTGAGGCACCTCTCTCATGCCCTGCGCCTTTGTTGTGTTTTTGTCTTCAGGAGTGCCGTGGACAGAGCCTTGGGTTATTTACTTATTCAACAGGAGCGCCCATGTAACTGCAGCACGCGTTGTTGCACTGAAGCGTCTGTCCTCAGCATTCTTTTAGATTTTCTCAGCAAACTAGACATTATGAGCTTTAAAGAACAGTTAGAGTTATACTTAAGTACATCAGTTGGATGTTGCCGCAGAAAGCTTGTAATAACATACCACCCACATGGGAAGCCTAACCGGGGTTAGGTGTCTTGGAGACGGAATAAAGTTTCTCTTTCTGAAGCAAAATTATTATTTTTTTTTTAGACCATTTCTGGCTTTATTTTATGCTTGGCATTGGAGAATTTGATGGTATCTGTATTATTGCAGTGCAGCAAATGGGAACCACCTTCGGTGGTGGATGCAAATACTGTTGACCTTCTAATGCATAGTGACTTTTTCTTTTACATATATTATTTTTCCTTTTCTTTTTAAACATGTACGTGGTTCTTTTATATAAACACAATTATGTATCTTGGCTTTGTTTTTACTGAAGACATGTGTCTTCAGGTACATAATGATCTAGCGTCATCTGTTCCTGAAGCATAAGAAAAAGGTCACAACAAAGACCCAACATTACCGTTGTTTAAGCTTGTGATACACTATGCAGACACTCTGTCTGCACTGATGAAGATTCAGCATGCTCGATATAGCTGACATAGGAGGACAGCCTTGTTTACTAAATATTTCAGTTAAACTCAGTTAATATTGATCTAAACCTTTGGGTGTGTAGAGCATTAAAAGTTCAGCCCAAGATGGTCAGTATCGAGGTGGGGGGGGGGGGTGCTTAATAACAGTAAGCATAATAGAAGCAATTATATAAAAATTGTGAAGAAGCGGCAACATACATAACAAATAGTGTTGAGAATATTCACAACTGCTTCTGACTAAGAAACACTTTTCTTGTCTTTTAGTTATTGTTGCATCTTTTCTGTAAGTGAGCCAAAACATTTTAACTATAAAAAAGATATAATAACGCAGAGATCGACCGATATACAGATACCGATTATTTTGGCATGAGTCTAACCGATACCCGATATGGGCCGCCGATTTTTTTGGAGCCGATTCTGGAGGCCGATGTTTTTTTCTTCCTCCATTTAAATGATAAAAATGACATAATAAATGTTACGCAAGTCTCAAAACTTGAAAGTTACAAAGAAAAAACATGCGTCACGCGTTTTGTTTTGTCGCAGCGAGAAAAGAGCTTCTTTAGTTCTTTAGGAGAGAAGGAGAAGAAAAAACACCGACCACCGCTGCAGTGTTTGGACATTATTTTATGTAAATGTACATGCTGTACGCGTAGTGATTGGTATTTACTTTTATGTGGATACATAATTCTCCATGGGAACAAACACACGTACAGCAGTAGCAGCTCGCCAGCCAGTGATCAGATGTGGGTTTTTAGAGGCAGAGACAGACACACAGCACTGTTTCCTCCCGCTCACAGTGAGAAAGAGACAGACTTTCAAAGACCAGATCAGCTAAACTAGACGGTTAAAACTACATCAAAAGTTGAAAAAGTATATCTGCCAGGATGGAGTGGCAATATATGCGCTTCATGTGAGCTCAAGGCATGGCTGCTGAATATGGCAATAAATCGGTTTTCGGCCGATATCGATACAGGAAAAACACGCAAATATCGGTCAAAAATATCCGCCAGCCAATATATCGGTCTATCTCTACTATAACGTGTGTTACGGGCATTGTAAATCTCTCTAGGATTAGCGATAGGTTCTCAAAGTGGCATAGAGCTACAGCTTACAGCCGTTTATCCCAGTGGAAACATCTAATCTGAGGAGAAGCAGCTAAACATCTGCTTCCAGTATCGGATCAAACTGTGTTCATTCTTAACATTATATTTCATGTCTAGTAAAGGCATACAGGGTTCAAACAACACCGACATGGTTGAAAATTTCACCTTGTGTTAAATTATCAGGCCAAAGTTACCAATTAATCAGTAAAGCTGCGAAAAATGCCTCTCATTGAACTCCTTTAGCTGCTGAGTGAAAACCTCAGAGACCACTTTACTTCCTTCAGGCATGCTTGAAATGTGACCACAGGACTGATGTCACTGGTTGGAGCTTATGCTTGTAACTTCAAGCATGTTCTCTTGTAATGTATGTAAGATAAATTTCCTCTGTGAACAATGCACATGCCAGAGACCTTCTCCAGTAATTGGATGAGGCCTCCCCTCAGGCCCTGTCATTGTTATAGAGGAATGCCGCGTTCTCTGATTACTTTTCTTGTCGGCGGCTTTGTGTCAAACTGCCAAACCGTGCAGCATGTCAGTGTCTCACTTTCAAAAATGCCTGGAGAGCCTGCAAAAAATAGCATTTTTTTTTTCCTTTACTGCATATAGTCCATCACCGGGGTTAGGTTGGAAAGTGATACCATGAACACACACGATGAATTCATGAAAACAGCAAACATGGCAGGTGTTTTCCTGATATTCATAGGTATTTTATAAAATACTCAGATTACAGGTAGCCTAAACTATTTAATTCATTGTTTGGCAAGTTTGGCAAATGAGTTTAAAGAGATGCTTTCCTTTAGACCGGTGGTGCCCAAACTTTCTACCACACGTCAAAATCTGCAAAAACGTAAAAAAACAAATCTAGTTTGTTGCTAAAAGATAAACTAAACAGTCATTTTCTAAATGCTACTTTTTGCAAAGACTGAAGCATCACATTTTTGCCTGATTATAAGAAAGTCGTGCAATTTCCAATTATTTTTGATGGATTGTTTTGTCTTTTCTTGGCGTAGAAGTATTGTTTAGTTCAGGAACTCTGTCTTCCACTGCTGTATTTATCCAGCTTAATGAATGGGTGCAGCTAAGTCTGCTAAGTTCCTGGATGTTTGTTCTTCTCTTTCCTCTGAAGGCGACGTGGTTAATAAAAAACAACTGTTTTGTGTTACGCTTAACATTTTCAAAGATTTTTCTGTAACAATTTTGCCTTTAATAATTATCAAAATAATTAAAATTGGAACGATACCACTGCTTCAGTGACCTCCAAACTTAGACTGAGCAAATTTTATGCTGTTGAGGGAGGGAAACCCTACAAAAAACCCCACAAACATATATACTTTGCTTTAATTTCTAGTTATTAGTGATCATTCAGTTTGTCTTTACTTCCCTCGAGACGAAAGGCTGCCGCTCCTCGGGTCTGGCGTCGCTCCAGCTGCCTGAAACGTAGACTCGAAGCCACATCTGCTAAATTGAAATGAAACGTGTTTGAATCCAGGCTGACTTTGATGGTGAAGAGACATCTCTGTGTTCAGCGTGTGCATGTGCACATGAATATTCATGATGACCCCGGGGCTCACCAGACCCTCAGTCGTGGTGTTTGTCTCCTGCTAATGGGCTGTGCCATGCTCTGAACATGGCGTGCATCTGGCACTTTCTAAATCATGCCATGCAAAAATTAGCTGCTCCCAATCAACCAGCTAATTTTAGCCTTTCATGGAGTTTTTTTTTTGTTAATTTAAAGCATGAAATTTGTACATTAGTCTCTAGTTCAACATCATGTACTCTGGGAAACAAAGTTTGTATTTCTGGTTAGATGCCTAACGTTATGCGTATTGAGGGAACATCCTTGCTGAGTCTTTTTCTGTCATCCCAACCCTTAAAGCTCAAAAATAATTGGTAGCAGGCCAGACTTTTACTCACATTTCACGGTTTAAGCAGGGCTCTGCCCTTTAGCTAGTTCAATTAATTGTTTTTGCCTTTTCTGTTGTTCAGTTAGTGGTTGCAAGGCATTTGTTTGGCCAGGTCCCCAGAGGGACCATCTCCTGGTTGAAGTGTCTCTGAGGAGCAACGAGAGAGGCAGAAAATGAGCCCCGCTGCAGGAAACCAGCAGCAACTGTTGATCAGACTCTGGAATTTGCCTGAAATGTTTTCACTCGGTTTGCATCTTGGCATGAGGTGGACAGACAACACCTCAACGTTTATTTACCAAGGGCCAAAAGTAAAATATTTAAAAATTGGATTTTTTAAATACCATTGGAAATAAAATTAGAAGTACGTGTTATATTAATCTTTCAATAACATAATAATGAAATTATAAAAGGTAAAAACCATGTATTAAAGTTGTATTTATTGTGTTTTAATCATATAAAACAGTTAATTTAATTTTTCTGTGTGTTGGCCATTATAAAATAATTTTAACTATCACTGTGGCATTGGAAATGGATGGTAACATCTGATTGGTTAATGATAGCTACACATTTAGATGGATTACTTTAAAACGTTTTAATATTAAATCCCTATATAGTTTAACTATTTACAGATGAAATGTGTTGATCTAATGTTTTATTGAAATGCTAACACAAATTAAATATTTATTCATTGACCTGAGGTAAATTTGGCCCTGAATTTTCGCACCTGCTAAATAAATGTCAAAAGCCTTAAAATAACTGAAACTCTTGTATAATCTGACCCTGAAATTTTATTTAGAAGAATACAGATTTTAGTATTTTACAGTATATTTGGGGTAAAAAATACGGTTTCAATTTATTTATCATTAACAAACTTATTGATTACACAGTTATTGAACCCTTAACAATTTATACTTTAGTTTTAATTAGTACTTTTTTGTCATATGGGGGATAGGTGTTACATGACCTCTTAGCCACTCTTCAAAATGGGAAAGAAGAGAGAACATGGCAGGATCCAAAAGGGGAGAAGAAAATCTCTGAAAGTCTCCAGTCTTTATGGACGGCTATCTTGGCGTCACTAAGCCTTCATTTCTGTTTATTTTCAGGTTTTTGTTCACATTTTCATCAGGGATGCCATTTTCAGGGGTGGGCTGCTGAATATGAACTTAACAAGAAACCACCGGCCTTGTTGCACTTTGGCTTTTAAAACTAGTGCTGCCTACATCGTTAAGAAGAATATGACCTTTTACACCCAGTTAATACCTCTGAGCTGCTGTGTAAACACCTGATGCAATAACAAATAAACACTCGGCTAACGCTTGTCTAAGCAATCAGTCGCCGTCAGTCGACGTGAGCCTGTGAGCTTTATGCTCCAAACACAGATGTCAGTCACTTCTAACTCAACTACAACCGTTAAGGACAACGAGGGCAACAGAAGAAAGAAAGAAGATGTCTGCGATCAAAACAAGAGGCACAAAAAAAGGAGAACTTTAAGGAGGTTTAATCCAGTGAATGTTTCGGGTTGTTTCTATTCTCTGGGTCTGGGATGAAAGCTGGCCGTGCAAACCGAATCATTCCTTCAGAAACTCAACATTTGGCTGAATAAGGAGGAGATTCTGCGTTTTGTCGCTCTCTGCTGCACTGTGAGGAGTCACCAGGCGGACGAGTGGGAGGACGGCCAGACCGCTCGCAGCATTAAGTTAGTGGAGCTGAATTTAAATGATGGAGATCAAACCGGTGCGTCTTATTCCAAGCCAATACAAAGACGTCGGCGGTATGCAAAACGAATAACAGCACTGCAAAAACGGAACTAAAAATAAGTTAATTTCTCTTGAAATTAGTGTATTTGTACTTTATTTTAGCAGGTAAATAAGATAATCTGCCAATGGAATAAGATTTTTGCACTTAAAATAGGAGGAACTGGTCTCCATCAACTTTTTTTAAGTGCATTATATCTAATTATGTTATTTTAGGGGTAAAAATACTCTTTCCATTGGCAGATCATCTTATTTACGTGCTCAAATCAAGGACAAATACACTAACTTCGAGAAAATGTTACTTATTTTTAGTCCTGTTTTTGCAGTGAGGAGCTTTCTGCCGCGGGAGGAGATGTTTAGTTAAAGCGGCGTCTTAACGGCGAGGCCTCGTTATGTGATGTCACAAGTCCTGACACGGGCGGCGATGATAACAGGCTTTGTTGGCAGATAAGAATCAGACCCTGGATGGCGATGTCAGAGTCGAGCGAAGGATTTATTAGGGAGCTGTGGTGAAGAGTTGACTTTTGGGGCCACTTAGGTGGTTGCCAGAGACAGCCAGCGTCTTTTGAAGACGTTCCTGATGAAAGCTGTAACGTGATCCGCCTCCTCCGCTCGGGTTTAGGGTTCTGAATCCGCCCCCGGGGGGGGGGGGGCTTCTTCAGCTGACGTTCAAGAATAAAGCCACGTCAATCCTCTAAACAAACATAATCTCAATGCAGAGAAAAAAATAAACGTCTGAATTATTAATCTCGATTTATTTAGCATAGTACAAATAAAGCCTGTGGCTAATTTCTGGGCAAACATTGTGTTGATACAAATGGCCTGGTTGTGTTTATCTTTCACTGTGAGTCATATAATTAGATTAATGCCGTGAAACAGGATTTAGCTGCTTTGCCTGTTCTGTCTTCTTTGTGACATGAGCCATTTGGTGAGTTTTACATACATTTAGTCATATTTAATAAATCAGAATGTGTGTTCTATGTGTTGAAAACAATCTTTAAGCAGGTAATAAACAAAGTTTTCATTAAGAACACATCTTAAATGTTGCGTTTTTCATTAGCTGTTAGCATAAAATCATCATAACTAACAGAAATAATAGCTTGAAAATATCAGCATCTGTTAAAATAATCGTTAATATGTGTTTGACTTAAAATAAAATAAATCTTCAACAATAGTCAAATGTAGTGAATGTGGCTGTATATCATTGTATGTGTGTTGGGGGAGAGGACATACTTAAATGTTTCAGATCACTAAAACAAATCTTAATAAATTGTTAAAATTAATAATCAAATTAATCAAATGTAGGCAGATTAAATATTAAAAATACAGCTTTCGATTGTTGATTTCATGTATTAAGGGAAATAGGCTACCACTGATCGCCTCTTTTATTTGAGGATAAAACATCTTCAAATGAATAAAATAGAACCCGTCTGACAACACGAAGCAGGCCAAAATATCTCTAAAAGCAGCTCATCAAGCTCTGATCTTTGGAAATTTAAGAACAAATGAGAAACAAATTGGCTGTTATTGAAGCCATTTCTAAGGTTATCTTCATCTTGCTGTTAATACTGGTAAACACTCCAATTCTGCAAAGAAGTGACGTAAAAGACTCTCTACCGGTTGTCACCAACGCTTGTTACTGCCAAGGGTGGACTGATGGTTTAGGGGGAAATTACTTTTTACACAGAGTCGGGTTGGTTTGGAAAGCTTTTTCCACCCATAAATTGCATTTTATATTTATTCAGGTTGTCTTTCTCTGATAGAACCTGACCTTTTAGGGGGTAAATACTTTTCACAGTGCCTCACTCGATAAACTGTCATAAATATTCAGTAAACAATGGGTAACAAACTGACTTTCTTTTTACAGAAAACAATGTGATCAAGCTGGAACAAAAAAGAAAACGGCATCAGTCGAGATTAATGCCGTAGCTGGAAAATGCTCAAGTTAATAAAGAACTTGAATGAAACCCAAATGAACACATCATGCATCCTACTGTGGAAGCCAGATTAACAAACACATTTAAATTAATTTGTGTTATCAGAGGCAAACTGTTCTTGCTATGAAAAATATTCACTTAGCATTTGTTTTGTGAGGGGAATCTAATAATCATTTCCTCACCGGACTTCATAAGAATCAGTGGAAAGACTGTTCTAGAAATCAAAGCTCTGGTTTCTGTTTCTACCGTGGCCAAGCCTATAAAAAAGTTAAAGAAGTACAGATCATTTTATTAATTTATTTGCATTTGTTTTCCAATTTATATTGGAACAAGTAATCCTCAATGTGGTTTTGGTTGCATGGCGATAAATCAATGCAAACCAGAGACACATCAGTCAGTTCTTAACATTTTCCATTTCTCTTTAATAAGTATAATTAACAACAATCTGGATATTATTTGTAGCCCCGCCTTCATAATTTCCTATTAGAAGCAAAGATGAATAGAGAAGCCGACTGATGTCAGGAATCGGATGATTTTCTGAACCTGAAAACTCTAAATTCTGATCTTTTCCAAACATCGAATGCACCAAATCTACACGACAAAAACAAACGGATCTTTGAGGTGGGGACTGCTGCTGAAGGAATATTTCTGTATTTTTTGGACCATAAGGCGCACTGGATTATAAGGCGCATTAAGTATTCTTCCCAAGTGAATAAGATTTTCACACTTAAAATAAGAACAACTCATCTTCATAATCTTATTTCAAGTGCAGGGTGTCTAATTATCTTATTTTAGGGGTAAAAATACTCAATCCATTGGCACATGGTCTTATTTACCTGCTCAAATCAAGGTAAATATACTAATTTCAAGAACATTTTACTTACTTTTAGTTCCTTTTTGCAGTGCGCCTCTCTTCTGAGAGGGAGAGCTACCCATCTCTGTGGGGAGGACAGAGTAGCTGGACTACACTGCCCTGTTTCTAACATAAAGCCAAAATAAAGTTTTTTATTGAATTAACATACTAGGTTTATTGTTGCTAGTGCGTACTCCAGGCTGCCTTACATGAATGCAGTTCTAGTTTAGACATTACAGTCAGGCAGTCTGGTAGACAGCTCAGGGGTCCTATCAGGTAGTGACACAGTGTACCGTAATGCTCCTAATATCCAGTGAGCTGAGCGGCTTCATTGCTAACCAAAGTCATTCTTACACATTTTAACAGATTTTTGAGAACATTGTACCACATAAAATCAGTCAGTAAGCACAACGGTGATCAGATATAAGGCGCTCCATCAATTTTTGAGAAGATTTTAGGATTTTAAGTGCGCCTTATAGTCCGAAAAACACGGTAGCAGTTTTCAATCACTAAGAGGGCAAGACTTTACTGTGAGAACAGGGAGGCTGAATGGAGTAAAGCAATGTTCCACCTTTTGAGTTTTCTCTGCCTGTTATTGGTTATGAAACATGTTGGATTTGGACATGTTGTCAGCCCCATTTAAGGTTTTAGCTGTACTCTACAGCGCTCAACTATGCAGACATTTTATATAACAGAGAACTTTGCTGTAATATGTTCAGACTTCCTGTTATGAGTGGATCTCTGACTCCCTGTTGTGATTTAGCACCAAGGAGTTAGGATTAAAGGTGTATAGCCTGCGAAGAGGTATATATCAATGTTTTGGAAAAAGACTCACAGACCGACCATAAACCAATGGCTGCAGCAGATGTTATCTGTCCTCCCTCTGGAAAAAATTACATATATATTAAAGGGCAAACAGGACCTGTTTGAGTCTATCTGGAATTCCTTCAGTAAATATGTCAAGAACTTGAATATCTCAGAAGAAGGTGCAAGTGATTGAAGAACATGTGAACTGCAGTTCCCAAAGACAATTTATTTATGGGCATATACTGTTAAACTCAATTCTCAATATAAAGAGGTTAAGTACGAAATGTGACTAGTTGCACAGGAACTAATACTGTGAGAGTTTTTTTTTTTCTGTTTGTATTTTATTTTGACTTGAACAAGTAATACTACCACTGCTGTTGTCATATTTTGTAGATTGTGCCAAAATTTTAATAAACATATTTTGGAAAAAAAGGTGTATAGCCACAGTATATGCTTAAAAATGACCAAAAAGCGTTTGATCATGATAAAATGAGGTTATATACACCTAGCCTTCATTCTGATAATGTTTTATCGTCCTCTTTGTGGCTAAACAGCCCCAGCACCGGGCGCAATTAGCAGATATAAACAGATGTGGCGCCATCTAGAGGCAGTATCGCAGAACTATCATAATGCCGGTTTGCTTAAATCACTAAGGTTTGGTAATGCTGGACCAAACCTTACCGTTATTAATTAAATAAAACAATCTACAGCAACTTTAAGAGCCTCATATCAGAACATTTACTAACGTCAGTCAACTCTGCGTCACATCTGAGCCTCGGCAGGTTTAGCGTCTGCTTCAGTGAACACCAACGTTCAGACTGGATTCCCAGAGACTTTCCAGGCTTTTCCCTCCAGGAATCATAGATTTTTTGCATTTTGATCTTGGACCTTTCTTCATAGTTTCGCTGGGAGATGCTACTAGCCGTTAGCCGTTTCGTTGTTTTAACCCCTGCTGCACAGTCGCAGTGTTGTACCTCCGTTGTTATTATAAATGAACACTAAAGGCTTTATTACTACTTTAAAACAAATTCAGCAAAAAAAAGCATAAGACACCAAAATATCAACCAACACGCCACCAAGACGTGATAATCTTTCATAAAAACTTTGTATGCAACCAGAGCGTGCTACTGACTTACACATTTAAAAAAGTCAAATAACGTGGCTATGCACCTTTAAGGCATGGTGCATTCACTGATAGGGAAAAAAAATCGGAGTTCTCAGTCACAGTTTCTCACTGCACCCCAAATTTACCGAGCAAGGCCCATAACTTATTCATAATCTTGAAATAGTCTATTTTTTAATTTGTTTGTCTCATCTGTCTCTGCCTCATAATTTGGTAAATGCACGCAGGTACTCATTACTTTGCAACACCTAAAATGTCAACATTGATAACCCATAAATAGAACTTAGACTGGAGTTGTTGTGTTGCAACATAAATGAATTACACAGCAGACAAACACTCAAGCCTAGACTGATGAAATGCAGGGCAATGATTTTTCCTGCGTGCCTTCATCCTCTGACTCTTACCCCCTGACAAGGCTTACATAACAGTCTTCATGTTCCTTCAAATAAACCCTGTGCATCAGTCCAAGATCTTCTCTCTGTGGCTGGACAGAGAAGAACGGCACCAGAACAGGAGATGAGAACACGGCTCTTGTTTCAGTCCCAGCAGAAGCTGGTCACGCTGAGAGGAGTCGTTTAAGGTGGGCCGGGCGTCTGGTCGGGTGACGCCCGCCCATGGAGCCCTGAGAGCGAGGTTGCTGAGGAAACAAGACGTCTGGGCCGCTCTGACCGATCTGTTGTGAAAGTGACCATGACCTTAATAACCCTGTTACACTTTTTTGGGATTATTTTTAATGAATACAGACTCTGGACTGGGTCTAAAAATCTACCATCCCATTATAGCTGATCCTCACCTGAACAATCTACTGTTTTTATCTTTTTCACTGTGAGCACAGAGCCTTATTTTTGTCATTTGGAGAAAAAGAAGTCTATTTTCTTCTGTATTTGTGTGGTTTCATCAGATTTTCAGTGAGATCACACTTGGTTTATCGTTTCCAGTGAGGATTTGTCTTGTGACATGTTTTTTTTTTTTTTACCTTAGTTTGCATTTTGTCTCCTTCCAGCTTGAGGGCTTTTCTGAGATAAGTACAGGGTTGTTATTCAATCTCCTGATGCATCCGAGTCGCCGGTGTTTACATGCATCAATATGCTGCTATTAACCTGATTAAAGCTGCAGTCCGGATAAAACACAACCACGTCAAGAGCATTTCCTGATTACCTTAGCCAGAGGTCTTCAATTAAAACCCAAGGAGGTTTAGAAAACATTGGCAGGGATGTATGTTCTTGTTTTCTGCTCTCTCTGTCCAGGTTTTAGTAGGCTTGACTGGTTAAATCACTTTATTGCACCACTTTAGATTGCTTTTAATGCAATCTAAAGTGGTGGCTGAGGAACAGGAACGAAAATCTTGCTTTTCCACTGCAGGAACTAGCATCATTTTTAGGAGCTGTTTCCACCGCAGTTTAAACTCCTCTAAAATTCAGATTTTCTGTTAACTTTAATTGATACAACATGAGTCATAAAAATGTATATAAAATGGTTTTAACTGGGATGTACATGAACTTTTACTGTGATTGTGTTTTATTTAGTTTTTATTGTGAAGCACTTTGTAATTTTAATATCTGAAAGGCGCTATACAAATACATTTTATTTTAATTTTTGTTTATGTCGGCAAAAACACTGCACTCAAACTCTGATGTTCATTCATTGAATGTTGCAGTGTTTTAGTGTTTATGCTATAAAACAGGAATAAAACCAGCTTCACTTTTTGGGGTAATTTTAAGCGAATTAAATAAAAGCCTCAGCTTTTAGAATCTGTAAATACTTTCATCAAAGTTTTTTTGGGGGGCATTTAAACCAGTTACATTTAAACAGAGTTTATGTTACAAGATATAACTTAAAATATTGGCAACACAGCCGGATTGGGCTGATAAAGCTTCTCTGGAAACTCTTACAGAATCCCTCAGTAATAGACGTTGGGTATGGGTTTGTGAAGATTTCGAAAAATATATTTGTGATAGTCATAAGATTTGAATAGAATGTTACTTTTGATAAATGAAAAGATATTTAAAAACTGCTTTTCCATTTACTCAGACTATTTTTGTCTGATGTTGAAATGTGTTTGAAAATCTAAAAGTGGGTCAAAAAAGCAAACATGTCTGTATAACAGAAAATGTGAGACTGTAAAATGGTTTATCAGCCTTCTGTGCATCGCAAAGACAAATGTTTCTCTCCAGCATTCTCTCTTTAAAAGTTGCTAATAATGCCGTAAAAACCCACGTTCAGCTTTAAGATCCCTCTGGAGAAGGGATTAACCCCATGTTTAATTTTCAGCATGTCAAACTTATCTAATATGCAGTGATATTGATGAAACAGACCCCATCCAGACTCCCGGTTAATAAATGATGGCCCCTCAAGCGTCTCCATCACCACTAATTGTTGGTAATTACAAAGATGACGCCAAACTATGAGCGAGACTGTTCTGGATATTGTTTCAGGAAATAAGGAAGCAAGATGAACAAGCGGCTCGCTGATGTAATCTGATCCTGCGAGGCCCCCTGCAGGGCTGGAGGAGTCACGACGCCACGGGCTTCCTCCACCTCCAGCCAGTTTGGCATCTGCTGCCCAGCGGACACCAGGAACACGGATATTGACGAGCTTTAAAAAGACACTAGTGCTTTTATTAATAGGACATAACAAATGTCAAAATGCAACGGAGGAACATTTCACACAGTAGCAGAGAACTGTCCTGAAAAACAAAAAAAGCATCCTTTAATACCGCACATTTGTTCCTTTCTGCCACTAATTTAGATTAGTCGATTTATTATGAAACCACTAAACATTTCCTTTACCTGGGGAGTTTTTTTAAAGCTATATAACGAGATGAAATTGGGTTGTTTGGACATCTTAACTATGTAAAGCAGAAATCAATACGACCTCGATTTGGAGAATGAAAAAGAAACTCATTTGTTTTTCTAAGAGTATGTGCAAAGCCAGGCTGTCTGTGACGTTTTACATTATTCCAACCGGAGAATCCGTGGCTCACTGATAGGAAGCCATGAGTTGTAAAACTAAAAATCTATTATTCCCCACTACATTAGGACATAATGGGTTCTGCTTTAACAGATATTTTATATCAGCAAAGTGTTTTTGTCACGTTTAGAGCGTCTTGCTGATGGCAGTTTTAAAATTTGCCTGACTTTAGCCATTTGTGATTTTAATTATTTATATTAGGAGCAGAGGTGACGTCACACTGTGTGAGAGAGCAACCCTTGGGCTTTACTATTATAAAAAAAATAACATTTATTGTCTTCAGCTTCTTGAACCATTAGCGATTGCTTTAGTTAGCTTGGCTAGCATTGCTAAAACTGCAGTCTTACCGCAGGGATGAGAGCCTAAAAATGGCTGTAAGCATTTCCAGAACAGAGCTGAGAATAAAAAAAAAAATCAAGTAACCTTGCTGTTTCAGCCATAATCTGCTAAAAGTCTTGTTCTCTCTCGCTCTCTCGCAGCCTTAAGGTACCGCAGATTAAGGGTGGGCGATATGGACTTTAAATGTTATCACGACATACTGTGGTAAAGTTGTGATAACGATAAAAGTGATCATAAAAGACTATGATAGAGATTATGAGATTACAGAGACTGGACTGCAATATCGGTTACCAACTATTTACAGCTTCTTGCTGTCTTTTTAAGATAACTGTGTGGCTGTGACTGAACTTATTGCCCAATAAGCCCAACACTGTCCTTAAAATATCATTAAAAATGTAACATATTGATCCGAAATTCAAAATATGCTTCATCAGGACTCCTGTTACATAAAGAAGTGTGTTTTTTATTACCAAACTGCACACATTTAATTATATTTTTGAGTTTATCTACAGTTGTTGTTGCTCTCAATGAACCAAGAGTGTAGAAAATAACAAAAAACAAATAAAAAAACGATCGGTTTTGATGGGTTTCAGACACCACTAATTGGAATTTATCGTTGTCAAGATAAATTGAAACTCTTATCGTGATAAACAATTTTTAACAATAACGATAAAACAATATGGTAAAGGCCCAGCCTTGTGTAATTGTAATAAATGTAATTTTGAGTTTAAAACCAGCTGGTCACCAATGAGGACCAGGCGATTTATATCACCAGCCAAGTTCTCAGTTTTTCTCCAATACTGAGTTATTTATTTGTTCTTTATCTCATTCTATTGGGAAATAATTCATCTTTGATTTTTTTTCCACACTTAAAGTTTTAAGAAGGACAGTTGAAAAAAAATATATATCCAAGAGGAATTGTTGTATTATTAAATACCCCGACTCTAAGAAAGTTTTTCCCCACCAATAAACCTTGCATTATAGATTTCCCACAATGCCTTGCTCCCTGGTCTTTCAGAGCCTACAGCCCAGTTTTAATACGGTGGGATTTCTCAGAAAAGTCTGAAGTCTCCTGGCCAGTGCTCCCCTGAAAACTTTTTATAACATTTCAATTCAGGCAGAGGAAGCGGCGCTGTGAAAAAGTGCTGACGCCGTCATGCTGATTGAAGCTGCCTCATCTCTGAAAAATCCAGAGTGACGAAAAATGACCTGACATCTGAATCAACTTTAATGTACTTCATGACTTCTTAAGCGTTATGGAGTGAACTTATTTTTCCCCCTTTTTTTTTTTTTTAGCTCTGACTCAGACTTTTCTCACTTATCTGGCCTCCATGTTCTCTTGTTCAGCCTCTGGGGCTTTCATGCGCTGCCGCTTAAAGTCGGTCGGCGCGCTCAATCTGCCCGAAGCGATTGCCTCAAGCGTTTGATCATCTGATGATGTGATCTGTCCTTTACATGCAAAACACATTCTTCTACTTTTTTCATTTTGGCAAATAATAAAAAAAAAACAACTATATTATAAAGTTAGATTTTCATCACTTTTATAGTGTTCTAAATAATGCAGAAAAAAAACTAAAGTATTCTTGTTTATCAGGTTTTTAAAATGGTGTAAAGAAGGTGAAAAACATGACTTTGACTCTGCTAGCGTATATCCTGGCTTGGATGCAGATCACCAGGACATCAAGCCTCGTTTGGCTATAAATTAGCTGGCAGAACTTCACTGATGCTTGAATCCAAGACAAACCTGAAGGACGCCAGATCAGGATTCCTACAAAGGAGAAAAAAAGTCTAGAAAAGGACAGAATTTTATTTAGGTATTTTAGGTTTTAAATACAGGAAATAGTTTTGATATCCAGCTTTTATTCCCTGTCGCATTGTTTACATGATGAATGTATTGAAATAATAAATATAGTGAATATTAGTTGCTATTTATGGGGTTTTATTTAAAGCAGAAGTGAAAAGTGTTTTGAGGTTAACTTAACATTAAAATAGAACCACCAAACATACTTATAATGAAATAAAAAATAGTCCCGCTGATGGGATTTTAATTACGGCATATTAAAAAAAGTACTTCCGGTGCGTTCGGCTGTTTCCGTGACCATTCGGATGTGTGACTTAATTAATCAATTTGATGTTTTTAAGTACACTTTTTGTGCAGATTAATATCAACTCTTGTTCTTCTGCTGCTCGTAAAGTTACACGGGGAGTCGTACAAACCGATATTAGCCGCCTGTTAGCCAGGTATTGGCACAGCTAACTAGCCTCTCATCTGCTGCAGGTATGCAGGGTGTAAGCAGTGGCTGCTACATCGAGTCCAGATAAACTCTGCTAACTCTGGAACTTTAAATCATAAGAAAAGTATAAAGGAAAACATCTGCACTGCAAAAAGAGAACTAAAAATAAGGAAGAATTTCTTGAAATGAATATATTTACCCTTGATTTGAGCAGGTAAATAAGATTATTTGCCAATGGAATGAGGATTTTTCCCCTAAAATAAGATAATTAGATATACGGCACTTGAAATAAGATTATGGAGATGAGTTGTTCCTATTTTAAGCACTAAAATCTTATTGCACTGGCAAATAGCCTTATTTACCTGCTAAAATCAAGGGCAAATACATTCATTTCAAGAAAAGTTTACTTGTTTTTAGTTCTATTTTTTGCAGTGTGTGGTTTGGAAAATGAGACCAGAAATAACACGGCGTCTTGTAAATGAGATAGAGAACATTAGACATTTTGTTTTGTTTGATAAAAAGTGAAGGCTAGACTTTTTTAATAGGACATTTGTTGTGATCTGGAGAGCCGTTTATTAATCTGTCCATTTTTGCCGTTATAAAGTTAAGGCGTGATTATTGTCATAATATCTGCACTGCAAAAACGGAACTAAAAATAAGTAAAATTTTCTTAAAATTAGTGTATTTGTCCTTGATTTAAGCAGGTAAATAAGATGACCTGCCAATAGAATAAGATTTTTGCACTTAAAATAGGAAGAACTCATCTCCATCATCTTATTTCAAGTGCAGGATGTCTAATTATCTTAATTTAGGGGTCAAAATACTCATTCCATTGGCAAATTATCATATTTACCTGCTCAGATCAAGGACAGAAACACTGTTTAAGAACATTTTGCTTATTTTTAGATCCGTTTTTGCAGTGTGGTGTTAATTCAGAAAACTTTTGTATTTATATTCATTAATGGTCAAAATAATTGACTGACCTCTGCCTTTTAGATTAAATATGGTAAAATATAGTCTTTTAATTACTACAGAGGTCTACAACAGAAACACCACATTATTCAGCAAAGGAACCTGGAGTGACCGCAGCCAGATCAATTCTTTAACAATAATGTGACTCTGGGGAAAATATGGAAATTTGAAAATATAACTGTAACATAATCTATGCATCGCGTTTCTTTGCATCTGCAGAAAACTTTATACCCAGTGTAGATGTTCACCAGACAGACGTCCTGGGAAAGTATCCCAATCTAATCAGTTCAATTCAGTTAGCACAAAACACAACGAGCATTTCATCAGGGTGGAAAAAAAACAAAACCTGCTCTGATTTGATTAGACGGGTCTGACAGGAACATGAGGAGCGAACATCAAAGGCCTGTTTACAGGTTTTAATAGAATCACAGTTAATAACACTCCTTGTGTACCGCGCTGCGTCTCGCCACAAAGCTGCCGTGTCAGGGCGGCTCGTAGCATCCTGCTAAGTCTTTAGGTCGTCTTAGCTCGCAGATCAAGGCCGCTGCTCTGTAACTTTGAACTTGACATTTCAAAAGGGAGAGGATAAAGAGATGCTTAAATATCAAATCCTCCCCCAACTCCCTCATCCTTCATATTGGACGCTGTTAAAAGATCAACCGCTGAATCAAAGAGCAATGTTCAGGGGAAAGGATTTTCCCCAATCTGTTTGTCTGTGGAAGTTATTTTATGTACGATTCAGCTAAAAAAAATTTGCCTAACATTTTTTTGTTTTCTCATGATAACTATTACATGTTAACTTAACAATAATACAGGTCCTTAGAAGATCCCCACATAAAAAAAAAAAAAACCTTGTGCACCAGGTTAAGGGATTTTCCTCCGCTCAGTTTCTTTAGCTTTTTTCCATCAAACTGTTTTATTTAAAAGGGATTCAGTTAAAGCCGAATGGTTGTTTGTCTATATTTATTGAGCATATCAAACACACAATGACTTAACAAAGGAGACAAGCAGAATATTTATCAGATGAACCCAAGAGGTTCATCTCAGACAGAACTAGGGCTGGCTATCATCTAGGACACTGCAAAAACAGAACTAAAAATAAGTAAAATTTTCTTGAAATGAGTGCATTTGTCCTTGATTTGAGCAGGTAAGTAAGATGATTTGCCAATGGAATGAGTATTTTGACCCCTAAAATAAGATAATTAGTTATTCTGCCCTCTAAATAAGATGATGGAGATGAGTTATTCCCATTTTAAGTACAAAAATCTCATTCCATTGGCAAATCATCTTATTTAGCTGCTCAAATCAAGGACAAATACACTAATTTCAAGAAAATTTGACTTATTTTTAGTTTAATTTTTGCAGTGGATGAGCCAATTCGATACGATTCTCGATACATAGCTCACGATACAATATGATTCTCTATATAGCTTTGCTTGATTTGATTTGACTCCAATATCAATATTTATTATTATTATTAGGGCTGGGCAAGTTAACGCGTTAATTTTGCGTTAACTCATTAGACTATTAACGGCGATATTTTCTTTAACGCGCATTAACGCATGTTGCTCACATGCTTTTATTTTGTAAAGGTCTGTTGCTGCGGTGTAGGGGTTTGAATCAGAACAGTAGGTGGCGATAATGCGCCAATAACCTCGCTGTCAGCCAAGCCTCGGATTCAAAGAGGAAGAAAGGTGCTGGCCGGAAAAAAACAAAGCCGACATGCGGAAGGCGGTGTTTCCCGCAGGTACCGCGAGCGAGCTTAGGCGAGGCGAGGCGAGGCGGTGAGTTGGCGACCGGAACAAGTTTTGTGCGGAGCGGAGCGGGGGGGGTCTGCTTAGACGCCGTCGGTGAAGTCGCTTCTCTCTTCAAAGTATCCATGTGTTTTTGCCTGTTTTTCCCTGCCATTCACTATATGAACGCGAGAAAGCAACAACAAAAAACCGCGTGTTAACGTCAAATAAACGCAAGCATATTGAGTTAGCAAGCATTTCAGTTTAAAGTTCTTCCAGCATGGAATATGACAGAAACAAGTTAGTTGTAACCACTGCCAAGTTAAACTTTGGTATTGAACATAAAATGGTAATGCTGCTCCCTGCTGTTACCTCAGAAATTGCCTGTTTTTGGTAGATTTTTTCCCCATAAAGAGAATTCCCTGTCAGTGGCAATAAGCTTTAATTTATTATTATTGCTATTTTTTGTTTTACATGTTTAAGTTGAGCTTAAAATATGTGTTACTGATAAGTGCTACAAATGTTACAACACTTTTGTTCATATGGTAGCAGAACATTAAAATAAAAGTGTTCTTTACACTACTTTTGAATTCATTCTTGGAGTTTATAAATACAATGCGATTAATCGCGATTAATCGCGATTAATCAGGGCGATTAATCGCGATTAAATATTTTAATCGTTGCCCAGCCCTACTTATTATAAATTAATGCTCAAAGTCATTCAATCAACAAAACCAGTCAAATATTATATTCATGTTCATTTTATTGAACACTGATATATTAACAGGAAAATAAAGTGCATTTGGTTCAATGCATTTATCGTATCACAGAAACCAAAAATGTGCCAAACGTCTGATTTTAGGGGTGAAGGCGCTTCTAAAATCCTGTCGGCCGTTCCGCTAATTCATCTCACTGCTCTTCCTCGCTGTGAATAGTAATGGCGCGTTGTAATAACGACCCCTAGGGGTTGGGAGGTATATCGATATTGAAAGCCAGCATATCGATATTATATCGTTTTTAAAAACATCGATATTAATCTTTATATCGGTTTTCATGCACAGTCCTATTCAGGACTGTGTGACAAAGACGCAGCAAGCTTTGTTTGGACGGCTGTCAGCTTGACTGAGGCGAATCACAAGACCAGAACGATGTCTTTTGGACAAAAAGGACGGAAGTAGAGATTTGATTACTATTACTATTACTTCTATTACTATGTGTAGCATTGCTCCATGTCCGGAGAAAACCAAAGACAGCATATCATCACAAACACATCATACCATTCATCAAGCACGGCGGTGGAGGAGTCATGATTTGGGCCTGTCGAGAAGTCACATGACCTGAGCCCCTTGCAGTCATTCAGTCGGCCGTGAATTTCTTTGCAATTGTTGAAATTAAAACACTGACATTTTCATGCTATTTACAAAGTATTTTTTTTTAAAACTGCCCCTTTTCAGAGAAAATCGGTACTTGACTTTGCAAAGCTGGGTCACATACGGTCGCTAAGGATCCCGTCGCGAGCGAGGAGACGAGGACAGGGATCCGCTGTTTTATCCAAAACTGCAAGAAAACTTTATAGTAAAAGACTAATACTGCCACCTTGGGGTACCAGCAACACATTACAGCCTGATAACGACAAACGGGACAGAAAGAACGACAGATTCTTGCGTGAAGTCGTGGAAAATCGTATCCTGGAACGTGATGCAATCCGTCCGATCAAGAGCCCAGCTGAAACCGGGTCATGTGACTGGGCAGTTATCCCAATCATCCACATGTTAGGATGTGGTATTATGATTTTTATTGTGATGTTTTAATGCAAAGAGTTTTAGTAATTGTTGCTTTAGTGGAAAACATCCTGTTTTTGACTTTCTCTATCTACTCCTGCATCCAGTGTGGCTTGTTATATATATATATATATATATATATATATATATATATATATATATAAATAATGCGGCTCACCACCCAGGGCGGCTTAGGAGGCGCCCCAAGCATTCTAACACAGAATTTAAAGTTATCGTGGAGTGGGTGTCCCCCCCACTTCACATGTTTTGCACAGTTTAGACACCAATAAATACAGCTGCACCCTGTGCATGATGCTGTGGTTGATTTGTGACTCACAGCTTTAAGTTTTGTGCTAAATTTAAGGGATGGGACGCTGCGCGGTGCAATCTGTGGAGCAGGCGCCACATGTACGGAGGCCAGCAGCTGTCCCGGCTTGACTCTGGACTCCCTTCACCCCTCTCCAGCGCTGGATCAGCTCCAGTTTAAAATGTAATGAAAGCTTGACTGATAAAAACCTGGACTGAATTATGTGACACTCGTTAAAGATGATTTAAAATACAGATGTCCTGAACGGTATAAAGCCATAAACGTATTATTAGTCAATCCTTTTGTTCTTTCTGCTGCTGATGTCGTTAGCTTACATCTATGCTAGACGGGCGTTTCTGGTGCGCTGTGCGCCAAAACCAGTGATCACCTGGACCGTAATCCTTTGAGATGAAGGTTTGAGTTCGTTAAGAAACGAAAGAAAGAGAGAGAGAAATGTTTTTTTGCCTTGGGGCGTCCGCCGGAGGAGGCTTAGAGGAAGTGAAAGATATTTTTTATAGCTGCACAGGTGTGCGTGAAAAAGGAGCATCAACAGAGATTTCCCTGTGTGTGGTCTTGTGATAACGTTTCACTAAGTCCCCCCCCCCCCCCCCCCCCCCACACACACACACACACACACACATGCCTCCACCACCACACACACCCACCCATGTTTGCCCTTTCTTCTCACTGTTCCTGCACTGCTTCCCACAAATCACTTGACAAATGGGCTGCCCACAGGTGTTGCTGACTCCCACTTCCCAACTGCCCCCATCCTCCGCTGCATGGGAACAGCTGCTTGTGTTAACGTCAACCACCCCCCCCCCCCCCCCCCCCAGGCCCTGAGGGACGCAGTGCCAGTCACAATGTCGGCCCAGGCTGGAGGTTTTCGGGCACCCAGTGAGTCAGAGAGGCGGCGGATCGTGTCTGCTGAGCCCAGAGGTCTGGAGCCTCCCAGTCTGGAGATGGAGATAAAGTCCGGGTCGAGCCGCTCGGCGCTCCCGTGTCAAACAATGCGGCTGGTTATGAGTTCTGCACACACAGATGTAGCTTTGTGTTTGACGCTTTTGTCGGACGTCGGACTCGGCGGTTGAAATTCACGGCCCCTGCAGGCGAAGGCCGGTGTTTTCAGGGGACACACCAGACGAGTTTGTTGTGTAAATAAAGTTTGAGGCCCTTTGACGCGTCGATTCCCCGAACGTTTGACTCCTGCTGATCGTTTACCTTCACACACGATCCGGCGGCTTTTTAGAGAACAGAAGGTGAAGTGGAAGGAAGTTTTCAGCATTTTCTACAGATGAAAGTTTGAAAGGTGTAGCTTGTGTTTGTGTTCAGCTCCCTTTGACTTTGTACTCCGTCTCTCCCAGCTTTGTCTTTTTTTTTCTCACTCTTCTTTGCATGACGTCTCCAGCTAAATAAGACATATGCCCATTCCTATTTCTTTTTGTTGTCTTTTTTTTTATATTCTTATTTTTCTCTTTTTCTTTGATCTACTGTATATATCAGACATGTCCAAAGTGCGGCCCGGGGGCCATTTGTGGCCCCTGGACTCATATTGGGCAGCCCCTCCAACAGTATTTCATGAAAGCTTTGGTCCACCAGCACAGGAGGCTGATGCAGATGGAAACTTTTAGTTTTTAATTGGGTCAAAATTATTACAGAAAAGTTCAAATTCTACAATAGAAAATGTTAAGTACAACACAAAGTATTAAACTTTTAATAAACACACTTTTGACATTCTCTTCAATTTCATAGTAACATCTATCCAATGATATTTAATTACTCAAATTCAGACTTTGGTGCATTAAAATCTGCTTTGAATTGAATTAATAAAATTGGCTAATTACAACAAGTGTTTTCATAGAACAACTGAGCCAAATATTGTTCTTATATTGTTAGACCAAAAAGAGTCAAGTTTATTATTGTTAAAGAGTCAAATTAAATAATTCAAAATAATTTGCAAACTGGATGACCATCTTTTAATACAACAAATGAGCAAAACTCCTTTTTTACCCTTAAAAATTTTGTGGAACAAGTAAAAAATTGTACACAATAGTTTTGGTTAAAAAAAATTGTGTTTTTTCGGCCCTCGAGTTCCTTTAACTGGACAATTTTGCCCCTGTACCGAAAAGTTTGGACACCTCTGGTATATATGAAGATTCACTGTATATAACTGATGCACCTTTCCTACTTCTGCACCTTCTCTTATGAGCCGATGTGGCAAGTGAATTTATTCAATGTGAGATCAATAAAGCCTATCTTATCTTAAGTTATCTTATCTCATCTCAGCCATATTGGGCGCAGATTGTATCTGTATGTTGTTGTAGCTGGAAGATGCCTCAGTCTCTACTGTTTTGACTCCTCAAACAGGTTTTATTTCAGGATTATCCTCTATTTAGCTCCATCTACTTCTACTTCTACCGTCTACACCAGGGGTGTCAAACTCATTTTGGTTTAGGGGCCGCATTCAGCTTAATCTGATCTCAAGAGGGCCACACGAGTTAACTCATTGCAAGATTAAATAGAACTAATAAAAGTGGACTTGCTGTTGATTTTTATACTAAAAAATTGATTTTTATACTAAAAATAAACGAATTTCCCTTTTACAAGACATATTAAGAATAACCTCAGAGTTTAAGAAAAGTATTTGCAATTTCAACAATACTTTTACTCAGTTAAACATTTATTTAAGTGCATTATGCATAGGAACTGGTCATAGTAATTGTAAGATGTTGGAAAACATTTATTCACAGTTTTTGGGACTTAAAAACACCGTCCTGCATGACAAAATACATCAAACAGATAAAAAATTAAGAAATTATTTAAAATCTTCCACATCTGAAGCTCAGTGCTGCTGTTAGTTCCGATTGTAACGCTTATTAAAGATAGGCGCCTGACTACAGCCATATATGGTAAGAGGCAGTCAGAAAGGTTCGGCTGAGGAGCACTTATTATAATAAGTACTTATTGTATTCTAACTTATATTTTTTACATACATTTAGGGAGGTATTCAATAATAGTATTAATATTTTCCTATGAATATAAACAAACACAACAGGAAAACAACAAAAAATAACCCTAATAACACCCAAGAGTTTCTTTCTCTTATTTAAGTCTGTCCTTTTGTTTGCAGGATGATTAATGGTCCATCAATCAATGATCCGTGTTTTTTTTTTTTTTTTAGTCTATGATCCACGGCAATAGGTCCGGGAAAATGAAATAGCCCGGTTCAATTAAATCCTACCGCACAGCTGCGGTCATCAGGTAGCTCCCATCCTGGGTCGTAACGGGATGGAAAAAAACCCTGACCTAAACAAGGTCATAAATAAAAACAAAAATTAGCACTTAAAGACGGTTAAATTGCCACACTGCAAAAACGGAAGTAAAAATAAGTAATATATTTCTTAAAATGAGTGTATCTGTCCTTGATTTGAGCAGGTAAAGAAGATGATCTGCCAATGGAATAAGATTTTTGCACTTAAAATAGGAACAATTCATCTCCATTATCTTATTTCAGGTGCAGGATGTCTAATTATCTTATTTAAGAGGTCAAAATACTCATTCCATTGGCGGATAATGTTATTTACCTGCTCAAATCTAGGACAAAAACACAAATTTTAAGAACATTTTACTTATTTTTAGGTCCGTTTTTGCAGTGCATCCATCCAGAGTTCCATAGGCCATTGACAAATTTATTGAAAAGTAACTTAAAATTATCCTTAAAAGACAAGATTTTGAAAAATCAAAGGGCTTATTTAATTCTTTGAGAACATCTCTTCTATCCAGCCACAAAATGAACAAAAATAGAATGATCTTTTAAGCGATAAGACCATTTTTAAGATGCCAATACATACATTTTAAGCGGGCGTGTAGCCAACCGCATTTATACTATAATATAAAAGCGACATTAAAATAAACGACTCACCGTCGAGTGGTTGCCAGAAGACACCTAATGGAATCCTTCGTCTGGGTTAATTGGACTTGATTCAACAATATTCTTCAGTAATTTAGGAAAAACGGCAGCACAAGATGGAGGAGTTCACCTCTGACCCGGAACTCAAAGAGCACTGCTTCTTCTTCTTCTTCTTTTAGGTTTTTTTGGCGGTTGGCAAACAACTTATAGGTGCATTACCGCCACCTTCCAGACTGGAGTATAGATTAGATGTCCTATCACTATAATCTTCCCATTAAACCTGATTTCCTAAGATAACTAAAAATGCTATTAAATACTACATCTTCAGAGGACCTTTGCAGCAGATTTTTAATATCTAAAATTACTTTATTTCTTTTTAACTCTCTGACTAATATCTCTCTTTCCCGATTGTACTTATCACAATCTAGAAAAATATGCTGCACTGTTTCTGACTCTCCACAATAATTACACAACCCTGTACTATGTTTATTAATTATTTTCAAAGTACTATTTAGCCCCGTATGCCCAAACCTTAATCTGGATATAATATCCTCTTCTTTTCTATTCCTATTACCTTCCCTACATTCCCCTACTTTTCTTTGAATGTTATAGTAAAATCTTGCCTTTTCTTCTCTATCCCATAATTCCTGCCATTTCTTTTTAAAATATATTTTACTAATATTCTTGACCTCATTTCTACTTATTTTGATATTTACCTCAACATTATCCCTTTTTGCTGCACTCTTAGCAAATTGATCCGCCAATTCATTTCCTACTATCCCAATATGAGCAGGAATCCAAATTAACTTAACCCTAGATCCATATTTTTTAATTTTAAAAATTGATTGGTTAATATTCAATATGATATCTTGTCTCGTTTCTGAGTTTTGTTCTAAGATACTTATTAATGCACTGCTTGAATCTGAACAAATCAATATTTCCTTCTTCCTTGTTTCCTCACACCACTCTAGAGCCATTAATATAGCCACTAGCTCACCTGTATAAACTGTCATTCTATCTGTTATTCTTTTATTTTTCATAATGTTTAAGTCCGGAATTATAAATGCTATTCCAATTTTATCATTTAACATTTTAGAAGCATCTGTAAATACTTGTAAATATTCAGCATATTCTTTATTTATATACTTTTCCACCTCTTTTTTTTCTATTTGTCTGCCTTTTCCCAATAAGTTTAAATCAACTTCAGGTTTTCCACTTACCCAAGGTGGAGTATTTGGAATACACATCACAGGACTAATTAAATAATGATTTATTCCTAACTCACTTATCTCATTATTTATAATCCATCCAAAACTATTGATTCTCTTTTTTTTAATTTTTTCCTGACATGGTTGTAACATAACATTTGGAGGAAAGTTTTCCTTATGCCCTTTTACATTTGCCCAATAATTTATGGCTAGTTGTTTTCTTCTAAGTTCTAGTGGCATCTCCCCCATTTCAACTTGTAAAGCTGATACTGGGGTTGTTTTCATTGCTCCACAACAAGTTCTTAAAGCCTGATATTGTATTCTATCTATTTCTTTTAATAAACTATTAGAAGCTGAATTATATACAATACATCCGTAATCAATTACTGATCTAATTAGTCCTATATATATTGTTTTTAATACCTTCCTATCAGCTCCCCAATCTTTACCTCTTAAACATCTCATTATATTTAGGATTTTTTTACTTTTCTCAATTATTTTTTTTATATGCATCTTCCACGTAAGTTTTTTGTCAAACCAAATTCCTAAATATTTAATCTGATCTATGCTTTCTACATCATTCTCATATAATTTAAGATTTACATTTGTATTTATTTTCCTATTAGTAAAAGTAATGAACTTAGATTTAGATATTGAAATTCTAAAACCCCATTCTAAAGCCCAATCTTCTACATTATGTATTGCCTCTTGCATTTTCTTATTTATAAATGTTAGATTTCTCCCCCTTTTCCAGATAAGGCCATCATCTGCAAATAATGATACTCCAAAATATTTATCTATTTTACTAAAAATATCATCAATCATTATAACAAATAACATAGGACTTATTATACTTCCTTGAGGAGTACCGTTTTCAATTTGATGTTTTGAACTTACTTCACTACCTATTTTAACTTTTATATTTCTTCCAGTTAAAAAATTTTTTATCCATCTATAAATTTTACCCCTTAAACCTATTTGTTTTATTTTAATCAATAATCCTTCTTTCCACAACATATCATATGCTTTTTCTATATCCAAAAAGATTGCTATTAATACCTCTTTATTCACCTGTGCCCTCCTAATTTCATGTTCTAAATATAGTATAGGATCTATTGTACTTCTTCCTTTCCTAAACCCAAACTGATATGGTTTAATCTTCTCCTTGGATTCCAGAAAATATATTAATCTGTTATTTACCATCTTTTCCATCACCTTACCAATACATGATGTTAATGCTATCGGCCTGTAACTCTCAGCTAAATGTGGATCTTTTCCAGGTTTACAAATAGGAATAATTATAGCTTCTTTCCATTTATCCGGTAAAATTCCTTCCTCCCATATCTTATTATACATTTCTAGTAATATCTTCTTACTTTTTTCACTAAGATTATTCAACATAATATAATTAACTTGATCCTCCCCAGGTGTTGATTTATTAGAATTTTTTAATGCTCTATTTAATTCCATTAAAGAGAATTTCATATTCATAATATTCTCATCATCTTCATCATTACACAGCAGCTCACTGTGATTTTTTAATGTCGTTTCCCGTCCTTTTTTTTCAGTATTACTAAGATTCTCCATACTATGTATCTTAGTAAATGCTCTTGCTAACAATTCAGCTTTATTCTTATTATCTATTATAGTGTTTCCATTATCTTTTATTACTGGAAAGAAGTACTCTTTTGATTTACCTGACATTTTTTTAATGGTATTCCATACCCTGTCTAATGCCGTATTTTTCCCCAATGACTCGCAATATTTTCTCCAATAATCTCTCTTAGCATTTCTTATGATTTTCCTGACTTCTGCTTGTTTTCTCTTATAATTAATTAGATTTTGGAAGCAAATATATTTTTTCAGATTTTTATAAGCCTTGTTTCTTGATTTAATTGCCATTGAACACTCTAGAGTCCACCAAGGAACTATCTTCTTCTTTTTAACCCCTTTACTTCTAGGAATGACTTTTTTTGCTGCATGAACAATACTATTACTAATTTCTAAATTTAAATCATTTATTGGTTTATTTATATCTATCTTTACCATACCCCCTTCACTTATTCTTTTATAATTTTCCCAATTTGTATCCCCAAATCTCCATTTCCCTTGACTTTCTACCTGCTCTTCTTCTATATCCATTTCTACTTCAACAAAAATTGGGTAATGATCACTTCCTATAGTGTTATTTTTATATACTTTCCAGCTACAACTATCTGCCAAAGATTGTGATACCAGTGTCAGATCAATGGCTGATTCTTTACCTCTTATCAAATCTACCCTAGTGCCTACACCATTATTTAACACTACCATTTCTATTTCCTCAATCAATTCTTCTAAGATTCCACCATTATAATCATCTTGTTCTCCCCACAAAGTACTATGTGCATTAAAATCCCCACACCAAATTATTTTCCCTCTCCAGTGTCTAAGGATCGTTTCAAGTTTTGCTTTCTCTATTTTCTTACAAGGATTATAATAGTTTATTATTTTAATGACATCATTATTTGTCCAAACTTTAACCGCATTTAGTTCTAGATCCGTATTTATTTGCATTTGAATAAATTTTATGTTTTCCTTTATGAATATAGCACATCCTCCTCCTCCACTTCCATTTATTCTATCTTTACGTAAAACTGCATAACCATGAATACTGAATTGCAATGTTGATTTAAGCCATGTTTCTTGAATACATATTATGTCTGGTTTTATACTTAATTTGTTAATGAACCCTTTAAATTCCTGTCCGTTAGCTATTAAACTTCGAGCGTTCCATTGTAGTATTAGAATTATGTAGTGATTTGAGGGCCTTCATTTTCAGATGGTCCTTCTCCACATCTAAGTTCATCCTGAATTTTTTCCCATGACAGATCTTTGACATTAAAGAATTTTGTTGCTGCCTTTACTATAATTTTTATTTTTTCAGTCTTAGTCCTTACTTGTTCTGAACAATTAATGATATATGCCAGAAATGGAATCAATTTTTCTAACGTGACATTATTTTGAGTATCTTCTGTCTCCTTTCTCCTTTCTAACTTTGTTTTGTTAGCATTTCCCGTACTTTTCACCTCTTTCACTGCTTCGGCATAAGTAATTTTTTTATCAGTTTTAATTTTCTGAACTTCAGTTGCTTCTTTCCTCACCACACAACCTGCATAAGCTGCAGTATGATTACCTCCACAGTTACAACATTTAACTGGATTCTCTCCACATTCCCCATAAGGGTGTTCACCTCCACATCTACCACACCTTTGTTTTCCTCTACATACATTTGCAATGTGACCATATCTTTGGCACTTATAGCACCTGAGAGGTGGTGGAATATAAGTTCTTACACTGAAACTCATGTATCCAATCATCACTTTATCAGGTTTAACTTCATCTTTGAATTCCAGTAACACAGATGTACTATCCACTCTTTCCCCATTTCTAAAAGCCTGTAATCGTTTTATGTCTGAAATCTCTCCTCCTTTTATTATTCTCTTTAGTTCTTCCAAGTTTTCTCCTATCGGGATCCCTGATATTACTCCTTTTGTTCCTCTTTCTTCCCCCACTACCTTCCTTTCCACCACTTCTTTTTTACACACTACTTGGAGTTTTAATGCCTTATTCTTTTGTTCAGCATTCTTACAGATTATAAGAAGGCTCCCATCCCTTAAAACTTTAGCCATTTTCATATCTCCGACAACTTTCTTTAGTCCATTTGATAAATTGATCGGACTCACCCCAATCATATCTTGTCCTGTTTTAAATTTTAATATAACCTTGAATTCTTCCATCATTTTTTTCTTCCTCACCTCAACACTTTCTTCCTCATCTTCCAAAGATCTTTTACCTATATTTAGTCCTTTTTTACTCTTGTCTCTCCCTCCTCCCCCTTTTCTATTTTCTACTAACGCCCAACCTGTATCCATATTTTCATCTTCTGAACATCCCCCACTACAACTAGCCATCTTAATCTACTCACAGTCCAGATTATGCCAAAACCGCCTTAGAACTTGACTTTTTACTCGCCAGAAATCGCTTAAACTCTTCCACTCTTAGAAATCCGCGTTCTCCAATCTCGCACACCTGCCGCTGTCGTTCCTGAACTTCCTCAAAGAGCACTGCTTGTTGTCTGCTTTGAATAAAACACAGCGCCACTCGTGGACAATATAGGAACTGCAGGTTCCGGCCCACAGGTCGTACGTTTGACACCCCTGGTCTACACCGACCAGCTTCCGTTCCCTGCTGAAGAAAAGCATCACAGCATGATTTTGCCACCATGTTTCAATTTGTATTTTTTTTTGTTTTATCCTGTAGGCATAAAGTGCACTTTTAGTTTCATCGGACCTGTTTTCACAGGTTTGCTTTGTCCAAATGGGACAATTAACGACTTACTTTTTACTGCAGTCTAGGCTGCTTCTCTGATCAATGCTCTCCTGGTCCAGCCTGTCAGTCCAGGTGGACGTCCATGTCCTGGTGGGTCTGCAGGAGGTCCATCCTCTCTCCAGGTCCACATGATGGATGAGAGCTGGGATGTTGTTATAGAACCAGATCCTGCTGTAAACTGGACCAGAACTTCATGCTTGATTGGTTCCTCGGTCGTCATGATGCTACACTGCAAAAACGGAACAAAAAACAATTAACATTTTCTTGAAACGAGTGTATCTGTCCTTGATTTGATCAGTTAAATAAGATTATCTACCAATGGAATAAGATTTTTACACTTAAAATAGGAACAGCTCATCGTCAGCATCTTATTTCACGTGCAATATATCTAATTATCTTATATCAGGGGTCACAATACTCGTTCCATTGGCAGATAGTCTTGTTTACCTGCTCAAATCTAGGACAAATACACTAATTTTAAGAAAGTGTTACTTATTTCTAGATCTGTTTTTGCAGTGTGGTTGTTCTCTGATGTTCCCTAACAAACCTTGGAGGCCAATTCACTGGATTTTGTTACATTTTCAAGTAAAACATTTTTTTAAACATCTATAAGTTTCTTTCTGCTTGGCTCCACTGTATCACTTTGTGTTGGTTTATCTTGTAAGATCTCATCCCTTCGCGTAGCTCCGTGAATCCCTTCATGCTGCCTGCTGGTATCGACTGGCAGCTAAAACCCACATGTGCTTTGTTTGCTGCCCTTCCTCACAGCTTTCCCTCCCCCACTCCTCCTCTGTCTGCTCTGAACTCCTCTCAAAATGCAAGTGGTTGTTTTCGTCGCTCATTCACGGAGCATCTACAAAGTCAGCCAAGCTGTCGGGTTACAGAAGAACCAGTCATAAAGTTACCTCCTGAAATTCTGGTTAAAATATCTTTATTTGTCTTTTATTTATTGTCTGATCCTCCAGAAGCTACAGAGCTGTCATCTTATCTGTCTTTTATCTTTGACCAAAGATAAAAAAAAATAATCACTTTGAAAAACCAACCAACCAGCTTGGCTTTTGATTTAAAAGGGAATCGAGGCAGATCTCGGCCAATTAAGAGACTCAAACAGAAAAGTCTTGAAAGGAAAGAAGGATCTTAAAGTGACCTAAATCTTTTTATTCAGCTGTGTTGTTGTTGGATGGTGGAATCGTGAGATTCCTGTTTTAAACCACAGGAGTTTAAATGCTCTGCTCTCTGTTCATGAGTTGGTTTTCTCTGGGTACTCCGGTTTCTACCCACAGTGGAAATCCCTGTACGTTAGGTTATTTTACCTCTCTAAATAACATATATCTGTGTTTACACTGCAAAAACGGACCTAAAAATAAGTAATATGTTCTTAAAATGTGTGTTTTTGTCCTAGATTTGAGCATGTAAATAAGATTATCTGCCAGTGGAATGAGTATTTTGACCCCTAAAATGAGATAATTAGACATCCTGCACTTGAAGTAAGATGATGGAGATGGATTGTTCCCATTTTAAGTGCAAACATCTTATGCCATTGGCAGATAATCTTATTTACCCGCTCAAATCAAGGACAGATATACTCATTATAAGAAAATTTTACTTATTTTTAGTTCAGTTTTTGCAGTGTAAGGGTTTTTGTGATTGGTCCAGTTTGTTTCTGTGATGGTGCGGCGGTACACTGGCGATCTGTTCAATATGTACACCATGTTTTTGTGATTCCTAGTACCTTGTTTAATGTGCTTAAAACCTCTTAAAACCACCATTGCTGCAGCATTGGTGGATTACTTGAACGTCTTATGAACGCACACAAAAAAAATTAATTCATAAATTTCTCATTCCTTTTTTTTCTTCTGAATATAATAATTAGCTTCGATGTTCTAAAAACGTTTCAGCCCATCCCTTTCTGCCGTACAGTGGTCAAAACACAATGCAGGACCACCAGAAGCCCCCAGTTTCATGCTCTTTGTCACAGACTCTCCATAGTTTCGTTCACACTGGAAAAAAACTGACTTGGTAACCTCTGACATATGAATTTCCTCTTCAGTGGGAACCGGCAGAGCCAGGATTCGTTTGCAGGTCAAATGACCGCAGTGGTCACAGATGTTTATCATCTACAACCCTGGTCAGCAGTAAAAGCGTCACTGTTGTGGAGATGCTAATTTTTGCAACCTTTTGAACTGAAGGAATGCCAATTCAGTCAAAGCTTTGGCTGCTCAGGATATGGGCAGTGACACTTTTTAAGACCTGCTACAGCTACAGAGTTACACTGCAAAAAGGGAGCTAAAAGTAAGTGTATCTTTCTTGAAATTAGTGTATTTTTCCTTGATGTGAACAGATAAATAAGACAATTTCCCAATGGAATAAGATGTTTGCACTTAAAATAGGAACAATTAATCTCCATCATCTTATTTCAAGTGCAATGTATCTAATTATCTTACTTTAAGGGTAAAAATACTCATGCCATTAAAATAAAAAATAATCAAATAATCTTATTTAGCTTCTCCAAATCAAGGAAAAATGACACTAATTTTGGGATAAAAAAAAAATCACCAAACACAAACGGTCTCCTCCAGCCGAAATGGTTTTCAGCAACATTGTCTGGTTTAACATCCTCTCCTATAATTGCATACACAAACATTGCATTCTACCTGTCTCCTTTTACATTTAAATGTACAACAGGTGTCACCAATGAACCAGTAACTAACAGCTATAGTTAGCGTTGGGCTACGTAGTTTTCTATCCTCAGATTTTGCGTTCATCACTTTTTTTTTCCATCCATAAACATAATATACGCTGACGCCTCATTACGTGCTGGAGCGCATCCTATGTCCCCGCCATCTTGGATGGGTCTCTCCAGCTCTAGGCTGGCATAGGAGCTGATGGGAGTAAACGCAGAGAGAACAACTCGCTCGTATTTTCTGCAGCTTATGGTTGCAATAACCAGGGATAACTACTGAAAGTAGATCACGCGGTGCAGATCACCATTTTGGGCTGAGATTGGTTCTGAAAATTAGTTTTTTTTCTTAGTGACAACAACGCAGAAACCCAATAGATGGACCATAATTGTATGCTTATTAATTTGTTATCTCTGTATTTCACAAACTAAGGCTGAATTACGTTGCCAAATTAAGTATTCTGGAGTACAAACACATGCAAGAAGCTGTGCAAAATAGTTCTTTTTCAAAGGTTAAGCTGCAGCCCTAGTGCTATCAGGGTGTAAAACACTGGAATGACCTGGACATTTTAAACACTTTTATAGGCCTTTAAAAAACTGTATGCATGTGTGTATGCACAGCATGCAAAAATATGAAGAAATTATTGTTGGTGTGTAGAGAAGGCTCAGGGTTGTACATGTGAGAGAGGGAAATAAATTTAAAATGAACAATTCAACTAGTTTCTTTATTAAAAATTGTTATTTATTAATATGTAATACCATATTTTTTTGTTTAAAAGTATAAAATAAAGTATTTCAGCATGAAATCATGTACTTATACATTAATATGGTACAAGCATAGATTTATGAAATATGTTGTTGAAACAAAGTGTTTCAGCATCAAAACATGTTTTTTTTTATGCGTGACAGAGTTCTGTATCATAACCACATCTCTGCCGTTTGTAACAAACCAAAGTGTGTGAAAATCGGGTAAAAATTCAGGAAGTTATGATTTATGTTAGTCGGGCAAACAGCTTCATCTGTACAAAGAAATGCACTGGGGTCACATGAGAGACCCATCCAAGATGGCCGCCGCACTGAAACGTCAGCTCCAGTGGGCCACGGCAGTCCATGGGGTGTCTATATACAACATATTTATTTTTGTCATGGAAAAGTTGTAACAAAATGTCCCTTTAGCTTGACTCTGTGGTGTTTCAGGGTGAAAAACCACCCGCAGTTAATGCCAAGCAGTGTTAGAAATTTGCTGGAAATATTTGTGTGACTGAAGCTGTCATCTTTTTCTCATCTATGAATGCTTCCCCAGCTGTCAACCTTCCCTCATCTTCTGGTCCAAATCTAATAACCAGCGCCAACTCCAGCGCTCTATTTGTTGTTGGATTGATGTCCGTCAGGTGTGTGTGTGTGGGGAAACCCTCTTCCCCGGTTCCTTTCATGGCTGCAAACCTCCCAGAGCGTTCCCCCGGCCAGAAGGGATATATATCCCTCCGGTGATTTCTGGTTCTGACCCGAGCTCCCAGTGAGATTCACTGAGATCCTCCGCAGGGAGACGTCTAGCGGGCATCCCAGTCAGACGGAGTTCTGTCGACACAGAGGAGCGGTTCGCTTATGAGTTTAGAAATCCTGCAGCTTCTCCTTCCAGCGCTTTGCTCTGTAAGCTGGAGATGCTTCGCTGCAGCAGCTGATTGGTCCAATTGAGACATAAAACCACTGTGACTAAACTCTACTATAGTTTAGTCAGGTTTTAGGGGCTTACTTGTTTACTTAAAGTGCTTTGATACATTATTTTCCCTGTTAGCGTTTGCTTTTTTTGCCACGTTTAAAGGTTTCAGATCATAAGCAGGTTTACCATGACTTTTTTTTTTTTTTTTACTATGAGTAAAAAAGCTCTTCAAACCAGCCAGGAGCAATCTGAAGAATGAATTCCCCTTCACACTGCAAAAACAGACTAAACCTTAACTAAAAATAAGTTAAATTTTCTTGAAATTAGTGTATTTGTACTTTATTTGAATAGGTAAATAACATAATCTGCCAATGGAATAAGATTTTTGCACTTAAAATAGGAATAACTCATCTCCATCAACTTATTTTAAATGCATTATATGTAATTATCTAATTTTAGGGGTAAAATTACTCTTTCCATTGGCAGACAATCTTATTTGCCTGCTCAAATCAAGGACAAATACACTAATTTCAAGAACATTTCACTTATTTTTAGTTCTGTTTTTGCAGTGCAGTCTCTAGTTTAAAAATGTATATAATCAGATTTACTAGAAAAGTATTTGCCTTTGTTTTATATTGTACTTTAAATGTCATGTATTCCTTGTTGTTTGAAGCTACTTGGGAATTAAAACTGATTCTGAAGTCCGATAACTGATTGTTTCTCAGTTGGACTCAAGTCCAGACTTTAACTAGGCCACTTCACTGCCGTTGTTATTGTTATTTGAGCCATTCAGCAGTGGCTCCTATACTCTCTCTCTAGATTTTATTACTAAAGGGCAGAATTTATTGTGGCTGCATCAGTTACCGCTAGCCGCTTTGGTCCTGAAGCCGCGCAGCAGCCACAGACCATCATACCTCCACCGTCAGCTTTTATTCCAGGTGTGAAGTTTTACAGCAGGTGTAACAGGAAACAGACCTGAAAGAAAAGTTACACTTTTGTCTCATCAGTCCACTAAATATTTTCTCTAATCTTTTGGCGATCATCAGAATATTTCTTGGTAAATGTGCAGTTTTGGGTCAGCAGTTCTTGGGTTCTTGTGACTTCCTGGATGAGTCCTTGATGAGCTCTCGGAGTGATTTTGGTCGGCTGGCTGAGGGCTGGACAATATATAGAGAATATCGCGATTTTTAAAAAAAGAGATACATGATTAGACTATTTAATTTAAATTACACTTTTATGTGTTCCAGTAGGTTATTTTTCAGCAGTTTCCTATATTTAGCTACAGCTGTTTGTTAAAACAAATGCTTGTGAGACATTTTGAATGAAGCTTTGATTCATGGATGCTTTTTTTCTAATAACTTTATTAAAAGAAAAACATATCGAGATAGATATAATTTATTAGCATTCAGCCTAAAAATATCGAGATATTATTTTGGTCCATGCCGCCGAGCTTTAGGCTGACCTCTCTTTAGTAATGTACAACTCTTTCCAGACTGATAGACGTCAGTGACTTTGTTTCTCATCTGTTCTTGAACTGGTTTAGATCGGGGTGTGATGTGTTGCTTTTTTGGGATTTTTTTTAGCCTACTTAATTTCATCAGCCAGATTCTTTTTAAGTGAGGTTCTTCATTCTTTGGATTTCTCAAATCAAGCCTGTGTGTGTGTGTGTGTGTGTGTGTGTGTGTGTGTGTGTGTGTGTGTGTGTGTGTGTGTGTGTGTGTGTGTGTGCGTGCGTGTGTGTGTGTGTGCGTGCGCGCGTGTGTGTGTCTTTTTCAAAAATGCATTTAATCACAGTTAATTCCTAAATTCAACATGTTTCTTCTGGGGTATTGTTAATAGTATGTCTGAATGTGACCCACCTTTAAGTCCCTTTTCTCCTGGGTGGGGAACTTTGTTAGCCTCGTGAGACCATCCTGATCTCGCAAGCTTTCAAGGTTTCACTCGCAGATCAGTCTGGCTACTCTCCGTTAAAGAAAATTTGGAGCCGTTCACCAAACGAACGTCCAATCAGCGTTGGCTTTGAGGCGGGTTGAGGTGTGACGCAACGAGAAGCGCGACAGTTCAGTCTAAAGAACATGGCGGCTTTCAGCCGATGAAAACTAGCGTTAGCGTGGCTATCGAGAAGTTTTATCGGAATTACAGAGTATTTCTTCACTGAAAGAAGAGCAAAACACTGCTCTGGAGGCTTTTCTCAGAGGAAAAGATGTTTTTGCTCTTCTCCCGACTGTCTTCGGCAAGAGCTTGTGGTTGTGTTTTCGTCGTCGCTGTTAGTACGTCATATGCTTCGTTGATCTGATTGGTTATTTGGCCGTCTATCACCAAATAAGCCAATCAGCTAACAGTATTTTCGCCCCCTTCCCAAACTTACTTCAAGGAGGTTTCCAGATGGATATGAGCAGCAAATCTATCTGGCGGAGTCAGGTTAGAACTTTGTAGTTCCTGGGTGCAGATTTTCTGCTGTTGCTGTGGAATATCAGTCTGATTATTAATTTCTCACTGTTTTTCACTGAGAGTGGCCCTGAGCTCCGTCCGGTGTTGTTTCTGACTGCATGTGTGTGTGTGGGGGGGCTGTTGGGGGGATTGTAGGTAGGGCTGTCCTGGGCACATGCGGTAAGTAGCCTTTCCTCCTCATTAACCCAGCAGTGCACCTGTGATCACTCCGATATTCTCTTTGAGAGCATTAGGGTTCCCAGCAGGGGATTTGTGGAGGGGGGGGGGGGGGGTCTGCTTTTTGATCCCTGTGAATTGGGTGTGGCACGCTTGCCCGACAGCTCGCGTCATGTCTGCCTGACGGGATAAAAGGAGAACGGACGCACTAATAAGCCTTTGTTGTAGGGCAGGCCCTGCTTGAATACAAATGCACACAGAACTTCACCAGAGGTTCAAACGGAGGAAGAAATTAAGTCTTTATAGACGAGTTTAGAGAAATAGATTGTGGCTCGTAATCCCCATTAAAGATAATTGTATATATCTTTATGCAAAAGCATCTCAGACTCATCAAGAACATTGTGAAACAGATAACAATGCCCTAAATGTGTTCACTTGTTTGCATGATTGATTATGTGGTTCTTTATGTAAATGAGCAGAATTAATGAGCCCTGCCGTTGTTTTTTAGGCCTTTTCTCTGCAGCACAACTTACCTCTAACTAACAAATATCTGTGACTATAATTGTGAGACATTAATACGCATCAAGATAGTTGACTGGAACTTTTAAATTCGGCGTATTTTGCCTTTTCAATGCAATGGAAAATGCAGGTACCAGTTGGTTGTTAGCATGCTAGCAGGTTACACCTTGACCACAGGTGTTCTGTAGGCAAAAATAAGCTTCTGGTATATTTTTGCCGGGATTTTTTCCACTCTTCTTGTCAGAATTGTTACGGTTTGTGTAAATCGTTGGCAGATGCTTCTGTCTTGGTCTCTCGGTTCATGTTTATGTTAATTTTTGCTTCACTCGGGGCAGTGACACGGATGCACAAAGGTCTTCTAGTTCATGTTGGGCTTTAAGCTTAGTGGTTCTTGGGTTATTATCAGTCCTGATCAATTTAATTTCATCTGAGGGCGTCATCTTGGGTCGGGTGGTCGAGCCCTGGACAATGATCCAAAGCACACATCAAATGTGGTTTTGGAATAATTAAGGCAGCGTTTAAATGATGAATCACATTTCTGATAAGCAGACCGGTCAAATATCCTCCAGGAAACTGTTAACGGCTACAAAAAGTAAGAGATTAAGGTTCAACATGCTAAGGCACATTTCAGTACATAGACAATGCAAAGTGCTTTATATGATTAAAACATAAGGGGAAAAACTGAATAAAAGCAAGTTGGAATAAAATGTAGAAAAACTTAAACCAGACATAGGAAAATGGAAATTAAAAGCAAATATTAAAAACAGTTGGACTACAAACTTAAATTAATGATGTTTCAGTGAAACAGTTTAACTTGAACAGTCAAAGGTAATCGTAAACAAATGTGTTTTTAACCTTGATTTAAAATAATTCAGGCTTTCAGCACTTTTACAGTTTTCTGAGAGTTTGTTCCAGATAAAAAATCTAGAAAATCTAGCCTAATAATAGGCTATGTATAAATAGCCTACACATGTATATGTATGTATATTTCTGTGTCCAGGTATAACATTTAAATTTGTAAAAATCCCAAATAAACTACTCTATCCGCTTTATTCCAAATAATTTTTTTTTTAATCAAAACACAGTTTATTAAAAACCACAAACTAATACAGTATTCATGCTCATCATGACTGTATGGAAAGTATTTAACTGGAGCTGGATTCCCAACTAATGTCAGCTTTTTGGTTAAATTGTTCCCTCATGCAAAATAAATGTAGTGATTTTTTTTTGTTTGTTTTTAAATCATTGCGTAAAACATTATATTAGGGGGGAAAAACCCGCCATAGTTAATGTAATTTCTGTCCCTCTCAGGAAAATCTAAAATAACCGTTTGAGTGAAACAAATGATTTCTTACCTCTAATTAGTTTTTAAACGTTTTCTTTAAGGTTTGCAGGTTTTGAGTGAATAAACTGAGAATAATTCAGTGCAGCCTTTTCTTCTGAATACTTGAAGGAAAGCTGATGTAGTTGGCGCCAGGTTTGTGGCTTTTCCAGCACATTCAGCACCATGTTAATGACCACAGCAGCCCGGATAAGAAGGCCTTTGTTGGACCACAGCTTCCAGTCGCTGTTCTGTCGTCAGACGTCTGATTGGAAAAAGGTCTTCTATTTATAGAGCGAGGATGACGGCCAAAAGCTCATACCTGGACCTGCTGTCCTTAATGTCTTCTCCTTCACACCTTTTAATAAGGAGGCGCCGCTGTTTCAAGACTCAGAATGTCAGTTTTGTGCACCTTTCCCAAACTGGAGTCTGAGGGTTAATCAGTCAAACAAGACGGCAGAAAACTTTTAACACGAACTTTAATGAATGTTTGCAGCAGTTTGCTGTGAAGACGTCCATGCAATGCAAGTTTCAGCCATGACAACAAGCCACCTGTTCTTATGGTCTGTTCAGAGCCGTCATCCATCAAACTGTCTTTTTTTTATTTTTATTAATTTCTATCAGCTGAAGATTAGTTACAAAGCTCATCTCAGGAAAATTATCCCACCTGTGTTATAAACAGAAACAAAAAGTGCACAATGTTACGAATGTCGATGAACAGATGATACACGGTAACCTGAACATGGGAAAAAAATTTAAAATGCCTTCAGGAGAAAAGAAGATCGGACAGAAAATTGATGAGGAATCGTGCTGCGATTATTTTTTTCTATAAAGGTTTTTACTTTTCTAACTGTGTGCGCTTGTATAAAAAGACCTGAAACAAGCAGATATTAAAGCAGATTTTAGGGATGGAGATCAGATATGAGCTCAGAGATGAAACTCGGGTTGATGTCTGACACGAACAATGCAGTGAAGGGAAATTGAAAAGACAGATTATCGAACCAGTGTGAAGAGGTTACAGAGCAGGTAGAAGATGTTTTAATAAAACTGCTGCTCAAAGTGTACATGCACTTCAAAAAGGGAACTGAAAGTAAGTCAGATCTACTAGAAATTAGTGTATTTGTCCTTGATTTGTGCAGGTAAATAAGACTCATTGCTGATGGAATAAGATTTTTGCACTTAAAATAGGAACAATTCATCTTCATTGTCTTATTTCAAATGCAGGATATCTAATTATCTTATTTTAGGGGTAAGAATACTCATCCCATTGGCAATTAGTCTTATTTAGCTGCTCAAATAAAGGAAAAATACAGTAATTTCAAGAAGATTTTACTTACTTTTAGCTCCCTTTTTGCAGTGCTAAAAGTAAATGAAATCTCGAAACGGGTGTATTTTTCCTTGATTTGAGCAAATAAATAAGACTATTTCCCAATGGAATTAGTAAAATAAGATAATTAGATATCCTGCGCTTAATATTAGATGATGGAGATGAATTGTTCCTATTTAAGAGTACAAATCTTATTCCATTGGCTGGTAGTTATTTATCTGCTCAAATCAAGGAAATATACACTAATTTCAAGAAAAATGTACTTACTTTTAGTTCCATTTTTGCAGTGTATAGGAAACAAAAGAGTAAAAATACATGACCTCAGATAATATAGGTCCTACAAATAATTGACAGGTGAGACAGTAACCTCTGTGGATTATCAGGTTTGCAGATGACATTGTGATTTGCACAAAAGTATGTAAAAAGTATGTATGTAACAAGCGTAACTTGTTAACACACTTAAAACGACTTCACCTCTACGAGGAAAAAAAGGCAACTTTGTGCAAAGACCGATAACGCCGGCATTTAGACGACTTCTAGCAGGTAACTGAGATCAGGACTAAGCATAAATAAACTACACTTACAGATTGTTAGTGTAGTTTATTTAATAGTGAAGTTTATTTAAAATATCACCCAAATACGTTGCTTTTGTCTCTTTTTATACAAAAAAATTGTACCGTACCGTAAATTTACCGAACCGAGCCCCTGTTGAAACTGAACCGAACCAAAATACGATTTTAGCGTACCGTTAAAAGTATTATATGTACCCACGCTACATTAATTCCTCTTTCCAGTGCTGGAAGGAGACTTGCTTGCCTCTAAGAGATCTGAATGTGTTTTTTTTTAAAGTGGCTCAGACTCCAGAGGTTTTATTGAAAATGCTTCCCAGAGCCTAAATGAGACGAGCTCCATACTTTCTCCTTATTTCATCCCAAGCATTTCAATCCATTCAGTGACAGAAAATCCCATTACGCTTTCCCTGAGCTGATATTTCATTTTAAAATGGAAGTCAAATAAAATTATACTGAGTGTTTTCCCCTCAAACTGAAGCATTTTTTTTTACCAGTACTCCTGAGATACTGACCTAAATGTGTTCTTGTTCCCAGGCTGCTTTGACTTAATGCTACTGTAACTGGGCCACTATATGAGTGGGATGAACGCGTCGTTTCATTAATGTTTAAATTTCCAGGACTTTGCTGTAATGGACCGCTCAATCACTCCAATATTAGCTTTCAGGGAACTTTGTTACCGTCAGGCCCCATTTAGTCATTTGGTTTTCTTTCTTTTTTTTTTTTAAATTGATAGCTAAAGGAACTCCCCCGTGATGTTGATCCAGTGTTTAGCCCATTGACCTTTAATTATCCATCCTGTAGCTGCAGAGCAACCTGCGTGCCAGAGCCCAGCAGCTCTGCGGGGTTTTTATTGATGGGTCGTAGATGCAGAGGAACAAGCCACACTCACTGTTGAACATCAGATACAAGCATAAATAAAACATTCGTGTTGCTCCTTTAATGAAGTCTCACCCACCGGGCGTGGTGATGAAATATTTATGCAGCTGCAGCAGAAGTTGCAAACCAGAGGGAATGATTAGCGATTCTTTCAAAGTCAGAGAGATTGCAGCTTCTTTTTCAGATTTGAAAATGACGTGAGGCAGCTCAGAAAAAGTTTTAAAATCTTCTCAACTCGGCCCATATTTCATTTTTTTTTTTACGTCTTGTTTGCCAAAGTCTAGAGCGAAGATAGAAAGATAGATCCAATACCTTAAAGTTACATGAGCATTGACTCAACGTTGACGTTTGCATTTAAAAATAGGTTGTATATAACTTAACAAATCAACAGGGATCGTATTTACTTAAAATGTTGAAATAAAAATGATCTTTTTGCTTTAATTTATGTCAGAAAATCAGCAATTATTCCCACTGCTGCTAAAATAAATAATAAACGAACTTAAGCAAACATATTGAGTTATTTTTTTGTGGAATATTTCCCCTTTTTGCTGTTAAAAAACATGCCTTACAAGCTAATAAAAGGTGGTTTATTAGTCAGGCTATCTGTTTTGTTTGTTATTTATTCAAATGGCTTAGCACCTAAATACATCACAGACTTGTTATCAGGGCATCAACCATCCAGACCACTCAGGTCTTCTGGCTCCAGCCTGCTCTGCATACCTAGAACCAGAACTAAAAAAGGAGAAGCAGCATTTAGTTCCTATGCTCCACTTATCTGGAACAAACTTCCAGAAAACTGTAAAAGTGCAGAAAGCCTGAGTTCCTTTAAATCGAGATTAAAAACACATTTGTTTAGAATTGCCTTTGAATGTTCAAGTTAAAATGTTTTACTGTTTTCAAATGTTCTTTTTTGTTTCTATACTATCCCTACTTGCTTTTATTCTGTTTTTTTCCTATATTTTAATCATGTAAAGCACTTTGCATTGTCTCTGTACTGAATTGTGCTATATAAATAAATTTGCCTTGCCTTGCCTTGCCTATTCCCTTGTTTTGTTCTGTCGTTCTTAACGCTTACTTGTGTTTAGCTGTAGTTCTCTTTATTGATGCGGGTCGGTTATTTCCCCTCCCTGTGTCTGTTGTTTTTATCAGTGGTTTCCCCTCAGCTCCTCCCGTCCCACGTAGCTGCAGGGCATCATGTGGATCAGAGCCGCTTGATCCTGGTCCCACTGATCATCCTCCTCAGCATGAATGTTCCTCTGCCCAGCCATTTGATGTCAGATCTTTGCTGCCATTCCATCTCCGAACGCCCGTTTCATTTTGTCTGCTGTTTGTTAAATCCTGGTCGTTTGCGTCCACGCCGACTGGAAATATGAAACTTTTCTCTCTTGCAAGCGAAGGGAAAATGTTGAAGCCTTCTCTGAGCCAGCTGACCGTCAGTGTGCATCAATGCATTGGGGGGGGGGCATCATATTTAAATAGATCTTAAACCCACAGAAGCAGGATGACATAAAATTTCTGTCTAAAAAACTCGCCGTATTCTTGAAACAGGACTCTGGCCTGCGTTAAATCACTGAATCTCTCACTACTTTTATAAATTTATTTATAGTTTTCAGAGTTAAACAACCAAGACAGAAGAAGAAGAAAAAATAAGCAAATACAACAACAAAAACTAAACAAGCACAGCAATAACCAAAAATCAAAAAGACGAAACAGTGTCAGTTTACTGGAAAACTGATAAAAGAGGATAAAAGACGTACTTGTCAAACCGTAGAGCGTAATGAAGCACGAGACAGAGTCAAAGGGAACAACAGTTTACCATAAAAAAACGGAATATCAATAAAAGATGAAAGCAATAAATGATAATGACAGTAATAACAATAATGATGAGTAAGAAGGAAAAAAAAAAGTACAGGTCCAGATGAGTACCACACTCATTATAACCCATTATTTAAAATCTCTCACTACTTTAACTGCTAAAATGATGATTTACAGTTGCTGTTGAGTTGTATCTGTTTTAATCTGCAGTGTAATAAAGAAAAGACAAAAATAGAATTTTTTTTTTTTGAGTTTTAATGGTTTTCAAAGTTGTTTGTGATGCAGAAGACGAGCAGCGCCTGCAGCCCATATCAGGTCATTACTTTGGTTTCTGAGATGCAGCAGTCTGGACAGTTTTTGGAGTTTTCCACTCTGACTTGTTTTGGTTCACATCGTGGATTATCTGTAAAGCCCCAAAAAGGTTGGAAGAAGTGCAAAAGACCCAGAAAAACCCAAAAATCCATTGTCTAATCCCCACGCTGTACTCTGGTGCTGAGAGCTTTCACCTCCACATTGTTCTTAGCGAACTGATGGAGGTCCTGACCTGGAGCTGCGACATGCTCTGCTGCGCTGAAGAAGAAAAAAACAAGAGGCCCACAGATACATAAAGAGGCGTCTTTGAGGAGATTTGCAGCACTTCCTTATCTCTGTGCGTGAGAGAATAAAGCTCAAGCGCCCTCTCTGTCACAGGCGTCAGGAACAGGCTGCACGGAGATTTGTGCCAGATGCTGCTCCTGAAAGCACATCAGGTGGACAAGGAGCTCTCATCCCCACAGTGGGGCCGTGTGCTTTCGCTGTGAGACGGTGTGTGTATGTGTGGCCTTTGATGTCGGCCCATAGACGGAGTCCCCCAGGTGTTCAGCAGCACATTGAGAAGCACTCCTCCATGTTATCCACTCTTACATGCCGGCTTTTTACACCCTGCTCTCTCTGAGGGACGCTCACTGTCGGCATAAAACTTTTAGATTGGGTCTGCAGGAGCTAGAAGTTTTCAAAAATGCTGATCTGTTCACATGTTTCCCCTTAAATGCAGATTTGCTCTATTAAAACGCCCGTGGTGAATACATTGTGACTTTACGGTGCCTTGGCAAAACTATTCACACTTCTTAAACTTTTCAGTATTTTCAACGCGACAGCCACAAACTTCAGTGGCTCTTCCTTTGAAGTTTGTTGACATACCAGCAGATTTTATGTGATAAATCAGCACAAAGTGTTGCTTAGTTGTACAGAGGAGGTGAAATTAAATGTTTTTAATGTTTGTTTTTTTTACAAAAACATTGTGAAAAGTGGTGGCCTTCGTCATTTTTTTCCTGATAACACAAAACAATACGAGGATGAACCGATTTTAATCTACAGCTGATGCAGAAGAATAAATCAACTATGGGTGGCCTTTATGAAAGAGTGCAGAAAAAAAACGACCCCTGGGCCCTTGGTAAGTCCTGTTTGCAGTTTTTAGGGCTCATGTGGAAGTAGGTGATGCCAAAAACTTCCACCGCACAGCTGTCAGGATACACCATGTCCACCATTAAACACGGTGGTGGCAGCATCATGCTGTGAGGATATGCATGTAAATCACCAGCTTTATCACAATACAATAAAATATCGAGTTTACTGATAATACAATGATATATATATATACAATGATATATATATATATATATATATATATATATATATATATATATATATATATATATATATATATATATATATATATATATATATATATATATATATATATATATATATATATATATCATAATATTAGATGCCCTGTGAATTAAAGGCTTATATTTCAAATGACAATCTGGATCGATGTTTTCATTTTGCATTAACGTAATTGGATCCTTAATAGAGATAAAAAGCATATCGATATAATAGAAATCATATTCATCGATATCAATAATTATCAACAAATTCAAAACATTTTAAATGCAGCCCTGGACGTTTTATGCTGTTGCTTAGCAGCTGATTTTTAGATACAGACACAAACACTGAATTCAAACTCAAACCTCTATTCAACCAACTTTTTACCAAAAATGGAAGTATTTAACATATTAAAAAGAATGCTTGCTCTCTGAACCCTTTGAAGGGGGCGGAGCTTTCCTGGGTCTGCGTTGTGATTGGTTGGGAGGATGTAACGACTGTAATATTAACTTACATTATTGGCTAGAATGCATAAGGAAGGAAAACTGTTCTATTGAACTTTTTATTGACCATTTTTTTAATATCATAGATATACGTCTGTCGATCGCTATATAATGCTATTGAATTGTCGTCCAGCCCTAATCTTTAATCGTTTAATTGATTTATCGATGGGGATTGATGCATGCATACATTTTCCTTTTAACAGACCAGTTATATTCTGCTCAAATAAAATACATCAAAATTCCATGTGGTAACATGATAAAATGTGGGAAAGTTTAAGGACAATAAATATCTTTGAAATACGTTCTGCTAAGTCATGTTTTTAATTTATTTAAAGCCGTTTAAACATGTAAAGTCACTTTGTAACCCGGTCACAATATTACAATAAATGAGCACGATCCACGCCTTTCACATTTCTTTCCCAAATCTCCCAATCAGCCTGATCCATACAGTGAAAACGAGGGATTAAACGGCATTTTTAAGATGACATTTTCATGTTCTCAGAAGCATTCGGTCTAATTTCATGCCTCATGGAGCTTGTGAGAGATTAGTGTGAGTAAATGAGGCGGGTTTGTTGTGTCAGAGGTGATTTGGACTCTTATCAGAGGCCGAGCTCCAGATCTACTGGAGGCCTAAGCTGACAGCCTTAATGGAATGGGAAAAGCCAATAATAGTGACCGCTTTAGTTAGCATCTAAGGGTATTGTCGGTCTGTTTGGTGCATAATAAGTAACTGTATGCAAAAAGGCTGTCCTGGAAGTGCCCCCCCTCATTTGGTTCTTTGTTGTCAGATTAGCCGTGTGAGGACATTGTGTGAGTCTGTCTCTTACATGGAAACAACTGAAAGGTCTTATTATCTGTAAGATCTTTCATTTACAAACAAAGCATTTACAGCTTTCTTTGTAAATGCCTTGAAGTGCCAATCTTGATTGTAGAGATGAAAATTGTCCCAATGTGTGTCGGGAGCGAAGAGGTGAAATGTTTCTTTCACTCCAGAGGGAGAGAGGTGTGGGTAATCTTTATTTTCCTTTAAAGACGCTGCAGTGATGTTATATCCAACAAAATTAGAAAAATGCTCGTTTCAAGACTGCCATTGAAAATGTGCTGACATTTTTTATTAATGATGAAGTCAGAGGACAGAGGCTTACAGTATACAGACATTAAACATGAATATATAACTTTAGCTGAAATAAAAGAAGGCTAAAATGACCTGTATGTACATTTATGTGTGTGTACAGCCATTTTTTCTTTTTTTTTTAAATAATTATTTATTTTGTAGCTGACTATTCAGGCTATGAGGTGTTGGTTGTGTTCATCAGAGAGACAGCCTGGGGAAATAAACTGTAGCGCTGACCTGAAGGTAAAAGGTTTAAACTGTTTGTGTGCAGGATGTGGGGACGTTCCATCCAAATGTCGTGCAAACATTTAAAACGTCACAAAAAAAGAAAAGAATGCAAATTAGCCATGTTTTAATCTACTGGTTTGGAGCAAATTAACAAGGTTACGCAAAGCGTACGTTTGTCAGAGGTTGATGTTGGGCGTGGCTGCGCTAAACAGGAAGTAGAGGTTGCAAACTAGCATGGACCACATATCGAACAAAAAAGGCGCAATTCTATGTGCATTATGGGAAACAGCTGATCAGTCATGTGAGGTAAATGTTGACTAAATCAGAACCTATTTGGTTACATGTTTATTTAGTGTATGTAAATATCTGGTCTTCAGTTCTAAGTTCCTAATAAAAGGTCCCGAGAATGGAGCCCTGAGGTTCCCCACATGTAAACTATGTTTGCTCAGCTTTATAAGAGCAGCTAAATTAAAGGTCACTTCATTGAACAATAGACACATACTTGGGGATAGTTTTAGATTCTGAGTCAAGCTTCAAAAGTCCTATTAAATGATTTCTAAAATGCTTTTTAACACAGTTTTTTCCATTTGTGGAATATTGTTTTTTCGAGTCTAACAATAGTTTTATTCAGTATAATATTCAAACTGGTCTTGGAGTATGTATTTTTTTCAATCCTGTGAAATTTGGGTGAATTATTATTAATTAATTAACTGATAAATTATTAAACTAATTTTAGATTATTCTAATTTCTAGAGTTTTTTCATTACTAAGAATTGTGTTTAATCCTGTCTGTGTTTTTGCCACCGTCATGCCCGAATTTCCCCATTGTGAGACAATAAATTAATTTCTTATCTTTTTATTAATAATCTAGAAGTGAATTTCATTGGGTGGGGGTATTGGTATTGAAAGTAACCATTAAGGTGTAATTTCTATCCCTTTCTGTCCCTTGATGGAATAAATATAGATAAATAAGTAAAGTTACAACATTTTGTGTCTTTAAAAGTGTGAGCTGGAAATAGCTCACTTGTCATGTTTTTACATAGGGCTGGGCAATATATCGAGATTTAAGATTATTGCCATTTTTTAAAGATGACTATTTCCTTTATATTATAATTATACCTTTATGTACTCCAGCAGGCTATTTTTTAGCCATTTCTCATATTTATCTACAGCTTCGATGAAGCTTTGATGCAGAGATGCCTTTTTATAATTATTTCATCAAAAGAAAAAAATATCGAGATAAATATCGTATATCTGCATTCAGCCTAAAAACATCGAGATATTATTTTTGCTCCATATCTCCAACCCTATTTTTTTTTTTTTTTACCTCTTCCACACCAATTGGGGTATATTGTCCAGTTTCAGGTCCTGTTTTTTTTTTCCTCCTGAATGAATTATCTCTGTATCACGCAGACACAGAGAGCAGACAGACGCACATTTATGCACCGGCACCCCGACAGGCGGCACTTTTGGGTTGTCAGGGTCTGCGGATCATGGGTCATGTGTGTCGCTGCTGCATAAAGTCACAACAGGAACAGATAAGACCGGCCCCAGGTTGGCTTTGGGAGCCAAATCCCCAGCAGCCCCCCAGTGCTAATCGGATTAGCTGAAAAGTTAGCAGTATGGCCCCAAGGAGACACAACATTTTTTACACTGACTTCCACGATACAGTTTCTACCTCAGCCGCCATAATCTGCTTCTTGTCTCAAAGCCCCTTCAGATCATCTGTGTCGCAGTCGACAACAACAAACTCAAGGCACGGTGAACTGGTTTTAACCTCTGCATTGAATGACTGGGGGGTGGGGGTGCATGTATCTGTGTGTGTGTGGGGTGGGGTGGGGTGGGGGGGGGCTGGTCTTTTCCACCCAGGTGGGGGAACAATGGCGCACCCGTTTTCTTAAAGAAATGGTTGGCTGAGCACAGGCCACAGGCAGGCGGGACCTGAAGGAATAAAAATGAGTTGAGAAAATTATTGGGAGGGACGAAGAGGAGGAGGAGGAGGAGGAGGGGGAGACAGGGTGGGGATGGGGGGGGGGGTGCAAGAGGTTGAATGGGGGCAGCAGGGTGGCAACTGAACTCTTAAAGCTCCTTTCATGCATCGTCTGCTTCAACCAACGCTGGAAACGTGTATGAGCACGCTGAGCTTTAGCCTAATTGTTCCCTCTTTGTGTTTAAAGCCGTTTATTAAAAAAACAAACGTTACAGTTCCTGCGTTTTATTACTGCACGCTGTGAAGCTGCGTGAAAATGACCCACATTCATGTGAAGAAACTCAGTCCAGGCAGCGAGGTGTTAACACAATCCCCCAAACTTATTCGCCCGAGTCATCCAAAAGCCAATAGAGGAGGGAAAGTTTAAAAAACTAAAACCAGGCCTGGTCATATTTTCTTTGATCGCAATCAGCAGTTTTGGTTTGTTGCTTTGAGGTCTGCAGTACGGTACATTTTAACCTGTACACATCAAAATGTTCAGCCTTTTTTTTGTGCTTTCACACATTTTCCTTCCACTAAACTTTCCAGCACTCTGTGATCTGGTAGCAAAAAGTCAATTAATAGCAAAAAATAAATGTTATTTATAGGCGCCTTTCAGAGCACTCAAAAACAAATCCAACAGCATCAACAATAAATTTACCTAGAGCAGTGTGTTGGTGAGTTTTATGGTGGACAACTATTAAGTCAGTAGTTTAACACAGGCCATAACATGACATTTCTTTATTTGTATGATGTGCTGCTCGATCATATTATTACCATTCTTATGCTTCTAACCATAGCCATCAAAATTAAGTGAAAGAAATGAGGGAAATGTATCCTTCTGTCTTCAAATAATCTGAATAACTAATGGATTTGCCTTTAACTGCATTATAAAAAGTATTTTCTGGTAAATGATTCTAGATATTTTGGCTTGTATACATAATTATGGCTGTGTGAATTGGAAAAAATCCACAAAAAGTTCAAACTTGAGCACCCAGTTCTTGTTTTAAAGAGCCAAATGTTGTATTATTAGTCCAGCTTGAACAAAGAACGGTTCAAGTAACTAATTAAAAGCCCCAAATTAATGAAAGTCACGTCCATGATGATTGCGTGTAGATCTCTGGACTGTACGCGAGACAAAAAGTCCCACCAAGCTAATGACTTCAGTTACACTACAGTGAACACAACACAGCACCCGACAGCAGCAGTGTGAGAAGATGGGAGAAGAAGTGGGTATTCTTTACCAGATTAAATAAAAAAAACAGACTTTTTTTTTGGTGTCATCCTTTTTTTATTATTTGTCACTGCATGAATGTGCCTCTTGAACAGCTGCCAAGTTCAACATGGCTGAAAAAGCTCTTGGCGCTCTGAATCAACAGCCCAGTGTCAAACTGGCCTGCCTCCATTCGCCTGCATTCCCCAGAACGATGCCAGGGGAACCGATTTTCTGGCCAAGACGAGGTTTTGTGGTTACAGTCAGTCAGGCAGAAGGAGGACGAAAATGATGCCATGTGGACAAGAGGCCTTTTTCTTCTTTCTTTGTGCCAAAGCGTCTCCAGATCGGCTTGGGTAGAAGCCCACTGCACTGAGAAATAAAGCTAAAGGTCAAAATAAGTTAGAAAGAACACAGTCGCTGTGAAATTAATGTTTGATTTATTTCTGTTTGACGGCTCTGTGAGTGTTGTAGTTGATTTATGTGCATTTAAATGTGTCTTTCAGTGCGTGGCAAAGTGGAGCTGACCATGAATGACAACCTGGAGGTGTACCTCTTTGACTCGGCGGAGATCCCCTGCCGTTACAGCTTCACCGGTTTGGACAAAGAGCCCAGCTTTGTCATGATCCAGTGGTTTGTGGTGAGGAGAGCCGGACCGTCTGTGTAGTTGGGATTTCTACTAACACAAAGCTTTATTTCGCTTTAACATGCCATGAATAATTCCAGCTTTATTCCTATAATAATAAAAAAAAAATTGGATTACCGTATTTTTCGGACTACAAGTAGCTCCGTAATATAAGTCGCATCAGTCAGAAAATGCGTCATAAAGAGGAAAAAACAAATATAAGTCCCATTTATTCAGAACATTTTCCAAGACTAAAAACTGACATTTAATCTGGTATGGCAGTTTATTAAAGCACACAGCTGCATCCACAGTCGGCTGAATAATATGAAACATACCTGGAAGGTTGAATGGGGCAAATTAGCACAACAAGCCACCAACTCCAGCCAGGAAAGTTGGTCAGAGCATTTTGGTCTAATCACGCTGAGATTAGACCGTGAGCGTAACGGTGCTACGTGCTAAGCTAACAGTGTAAGCTAGCGCTAGCTGCTATTAGCTTGATGGACAGCCCAATAATAGGTTTCTGTCACGGTCTGTTTCCTTCTGAAACAATGAAACAACATACGTACATGTGTTCAGACTTTGTTCTTTATAAGTTAACGTTTTAATTTTTAGGTGGTACAGGAGCAGCATTTAGTTTTCACAAGCGTAGAGCATCCTCTTAGACAATAATGTTTACTTCCTGGTACATGTCGGTCAGTATGATTTACCATTTAAAATGTATTGTTATTAAACATTCATTAAACAAAAAATGGAAGAAAAGACAACAAGCATTAGTTTGGTTTTATTTGAGAGGAAAACAGTTACAACTCCTTACTGCTCTGAAAACACACCCTGTGCTTCCTCTTTCTTTATTGTTAAAAGGGAGTTCCTTAGTTAAAACCCGTTATGATGTGACATTCAAGATAATACAACGCCGTTCACACAGTTTAGTTCAGCTCTTGGAAAAAGAGTCACACCTCTGCAGGCCTTCTGCAATGATAAGAGAGACAGTTGAAACACATAGTATGAGGTACGATGAAGCATGGTATATGCTCCAGTAAATAAATGACAATACTAATAAACACAAAAATACACAAGAGAGAAATTAGTCATCTGAAAAACACTTCAATATCTGAATAAACTCAAACTTTAAAACCTTTATAATAATAATGAGTAAATATGTGATAAATGCAATGAACATAGTAAATAAAGTAAAACATATAGAATAGTAAAAATAATTCTAAAAATTATATATAAGTTGCACCTGACGCAGGATTGGCCAAACTATGAAAAGAATTCAGATTTACAGTCCGAAAAGTACAGTACTCCATTACACTTTTGTTAACTACAAAAACACACATTAGGATTATACAACCGTACGACAGTGGGGGCAATTATACAAATAGACATTTTACAAAATCGGGCCTTTTTACTATGACATAAATCAACCACTATGACCAGTAATCCTCAAATATATCCATCTCCAACTTAAATTTAAAGGTAATCCTTTCCATTTGAAAAATATTATGAATCCGATCTATCCACTCATTTAATGTAGGTGTTTTCAAACTCAACCAGTTTTGAATTATAGCCTTTTTAGCAGCCGCTAATTAAACTCTCATTAGGAAAACATCCGCTTTTGAAAAGTCCAATACAGACAGAGCTCCAAAATACATTATACAACATCTTTAAAAATACAGTATTCTAATCACAACACAGAGAAAGACCTCTCAGAGTTACCAGGGATTTTCTTATCAATCTATCTAGATTAATATGATATTCCTGTTTTTGTCGGATCTGTCTGCAGTTTTCATACCGTTAGAGAAATGGGCCTTTATTTCCTGTTTTATCCAGCCATACATTTTATGTCATGGTAGACCTTTAATGAAACACTTGAAAACTGCGTTAAAGCGCATTGTTGCCGTCTCGGATGCTCTAATCCGATGTTTTCTGAAATCAGATTTTACGTTATTTTTTGCCAGGTCATTCCTATTACTTTTAAATGCCTATATCTGACTCCAGTGTGAACCGTTTGCAGCTCCAAACTGATGTGCATGTGCAAAAGAACAATATTAATGACTTCACGCAGCCTGCTTCGATCCATCAAACATGGAGGAAACAGGTTTTATGGAATAAAGTGTCCAATGGAAGGCATTTATTGTGTCAACAGGTGGCTAAGGGGGAAATAAAAAATAAAGTTTTACAAATTTCTATAGTGGTGGTGCAGGAATTTTAACAACTTCACAGAGTTCGTTCATGAGTTTGGGAAGTCAGTGGCTCTCCTCTCGACTCCAGAGGCAGGACGCGCGTCGCGGTTTGTTTATCGCTTTTTTTTTTTCATAGAAATGTCTTTAAAATGTGTTTTCTTTGTAATTTTAGCTTAAAAGTTAACTTCTAAAAGCCAAATATGCAAATTTAAGGATGTTTAGACAGGACATCAGATTTCTTTTAGAGATAAAGTCCTGGATTAAATAAATTCCAATAAATAAAATCTTAAAAATTCAAGTGTGACCAAAAAAAAAAAAAAAAGCAAAAACAGAAGAAATTTGTGAGAGGGCAAACAATTTTTCATGTCGGCGTACCTTCACCGACTGGCAGTCAAATTCATGTGTATGCATCAGATGACTCCATAGTCTCCCCCTACAAACCTGTGCTTGTTGCATTTATTATTTTTATTTTGTATTTTATGTTAGGCACATTGTAACCCATGTTCTTAAAAGTACTTGAGGAATTAAAGTTCCACCTACCAAGATGTTTAAATCCAGTGTCTTCTCACCGCGTTCCTCTGCAGAGAGCTGCAGGAAACGGCTCCCGGATGCGGATCTTCTACAGCGACGCCAGTCAACAAATAGTGGACAACAACACAGACTACAGCGGCCGCATCGAGGTGACTTCGGACCAGAGAGGAACCACGCTCTTAGTTCGAAACGTCCAGCTTTCAGACGAGAAGGAGTTCTTCTGCCAGGTCAATGGGCTGGCTGCTGGTTATGCTGAGCGCAAGACTCACCTGAGAGTTTTCGGTAAAAGGCCGCTCATAGAAACGTGGAACATTTGAAGTCCTTTAAAGTCCTCGTTTGTGTCCTTGTTTAAAATGTAGCCGCTAACATGGACCCTGTTATCTCCTTTTTCCTGATTCAGCTCCTCCAGAGGCTCCCGTCATTGAAGGCATCCCTTCTGGGATTTCTGTGACCAACACGATGCCGTCCAAGGTGGGTCAACTGGCATTAGATCCCTACAGTAGACATTAAAGTTTCACACACCTTAAAAAAGGTTCCAGGGGTGTGAAACTTTTATCCCTGGTACAAGAGCTAATTTCTGCACGACTCAAACTGTCAATAAACCCCTGCAGGTGGCATCATGTGAGGCTAGAAATGGTTTTCCTAAACCCAACATCACCTGGTACAGGAACGACGAGCCACTGATCCCAGCCGCTGGACGTAAGTTTCTTTACTGGCTTTTCCTCGTTGTGTCCTCTGGATTATTTGTATTTTTCTTTATATGAAATTGTTTCCCATTGGTGCAGTAATGGAGCAAGGGTAGAACCTCTGGCTAAGCAACTGTTTCCCTAATAGCTGGCTGACAAAAGAATACAGATTTGAAATAAATAGATCTGTAGATCCTTTGTGTTTGGTTCACATCTTCTATGTAGGTTAAAGATGTTGCGTCGAGCTGCAGTATTTAAAAACTGTCTCTGAAATAAAGAGATCCTTCCAGATTATCGTTCAATTCAATTCAATTCAATTTTATCTATATAGCGCCAATTCATGAAACATGTCATCTCGAGGCACTTTACAAAGTCAAATGCGATCATATGATACAGATTGTTAAAACATTTCCTATATAAGGAAACCCATTTGATTGCATCAAGTCTCTCCAAGCAGCATTCACTCCTCCTGAAAGAGCGTAGAGCCACAGTGGACAGTCGTCTGCATTGTTGATGGCTTTGCAGCAATCCCTCATACTGAGCATGCATGAAGCGACAGTGGAGAGGAAAACTCCCCTTTAACAGGGAGGAGAACCTCCAGCAGAACCAGAACCAGGCTCAGTGTGAACGCTCATCTGCCTCCACCCACTGGGGCTTAGAGAAGACAGAGCAGAGACACAGAAAGCACAGAAGCTCACATTGACCCAGGAGTACTTTCTATGTTATTTCTGTTCTACATTAGATGGTAATAGCGTGTGAGCCGTCTTCTCTGGATGATGTCACAGTTAACAGAACGCCAGACCAGGTGTACCTACTATGAAGAAAAAAAGAGAGAGAACAAAAAGTTAAAAACTGAAATGACGACAAGCAATGCAAAACTGGGGAGCAGTAGGAGAACTCAGCAGAGTGAGAGAAATAGACCCTGATGTCCTCCAGCAGCCTAAGCCTATAGCAGAATAACTATAGAGATAGCTCAGGGTAACATGAGCCACTCTAGTTATAAGCTTTGTCAAAAAGGAAAGTTTTAAGATTAGTCTTAAAAGTAGACGGGGTGTCTGCCTCACGGACCAAAACTGGGAGTTGGTTCCACAGGAGAGGAACCTGATAGCTAAAGGATCTGCCTCCCATTCTACTTTTAGAGACTCTAGGAACCACCAGCAGACCTGCAGTCTAATAACGAAGTGCTCTGTTAGGAACATAAAAAAGTAGGGCTGGACGATAATTAAATAACAGCATATATGGATCGATAGACTTATATCAATGATAGAAAAAAAAGGGTCTATAAAAATATTATAGTCGTTACATCCTCCCAACCAATCGCAAACGCCCCCTTCAAAGAGTTCAGAGCACTTAAAATATATGTTTTGAATTCGTTGATGATTATCGATATTGATCAAAATTATTTCTATTTTATCGTTATGCTTTTTTTTTTTCTATATCGTCCAGCCCTATAAAAAAATAAAGCTTTGTGATAAACTTCATGTATACTTTCCTAAACATGCCGTCAGTTATGTACGGCATGCTGAACAGTCTTTTTTTTTAAATGTTATAACCAATAGTGGGGTTTTATGTCAGTATTTATATATAATGCTGTGGAAAACATCACTAGCCAAACATTACTGTGTGTAGAGTCAAGAAATCCCACAACTTGAAGTAGGCTGAAAGGTTTTGCTAGATATCAAGTGATAGTAGCCTACAGTAGCTTTTGTTGTTCTGCCCCTTATTGTCCAATTATTAAATATAAAATATGTTTTGAAATACATTCATAATTGTTTGAGAACATTTAAGTAAATAAATCTGTACTAAATGACAAAGTAATAATGGAGCGTACGTGTTTTAGAAGGAATGCATTCTTATTTTTGTGTATGAATATAAACACTGACTATGATAAGCCTTTGTTATTAAAGTTTGGCCGTATCAAAAACTGCCGCTGATCATAAACATGCTATGTTTAAGCACATATCGACGCATCGCTAAGACATTTTCTGCATTAGTGGGCAGACATAGACGTAGAGAATACTAATTTCTTAGATATTCTAGTTTTACAACATTTTGCACCAAAGAAATTCATGTGGGCTGATTTTGTCTTTTTTATAAACTTGATTTTGACCTGGTTCTGTGCCGTGTGGTCCACCTTTCAGAGGTAAACGTGATCATCCTGGTGACCCGGGAGTACAGAGGGTTCTACTCTGTGCAGAGCACGCTGGAGTACAAGCTGGCGAAGGAGGACAAGGACTCCCGCTTCTCCTGTGAGGTCAGCTTTTCTGTCCCGGGAGCCGTCAGGACCATGGCGTCCCACAGCATCAACGTCACCGTTCACTGTGAGTTTGGTCTCCAGTAGAGCAATAAGTCACTAATTAAACGCTAATGGTGTCTGTCTCACCTCAGTTCTCGACTGTAATTGTCTCAGATTTTTGTTGCCATAATTGCCTGACAACTCTTTAATTAGTTCAGCTCGATGTTTCCTTCCTTCGCTGTCAGATAAACAGTTCCCTCTGCGGTTCTGTGTTGTCTCCGTTTATGTTGCTAATTTAAATATTTTGACTTTTTATTTGGCCTGCAGTTCGTCTGCTTCTTGGTGGGAGTTTTGGTATTGTTTCGCAGTCGACTGTAAAAGATGCTAATGTAGTTGAACTGGCACTTTGTGAGTGGAATATTCATAAAACGCCCACGTTGGAACGGCTGAAGCCAGTAAATCTGCAGAGCTGGGGATAACTCCTGGAAATGAGAGGAAAACTGCTGGATAGAGGTTAAAGATTCAGACTTTAAACCACGGAGGACTTTGTTTGTCAGGTTTTGTCAACTTGTGCCTGGAGGTCATCTCTTCCTTGTTTGTCTGCGGCTCACAGTTTGTTTCTCAATCTGAATATTTAACAAGCTTCATGAAGTCTATCAGTTCATTGTAAAAAATATGTAAAAAATGTAGATTAAGACTAAAAATTATGCTCTGGGGGCGAAGATAAACAATCCTGCCAAACTAGCATCAGTCGTTCAATAACTTGAGGAATATGCAAGAAGATATTTAAATGCACCTAATGTTATTTAACATATGCTGCAAATAAGGGCCAATGTCAAGATGCGTTATTGTTTAGATGTTTGCAGTTAACAGGCTACACAACAACAGTTTAAATAAGTTTAAAAAAAACTGATATTAAAAGGATTTTATCCAAATTCAGCAAATTCCAAGACTGCAGCATCTGAACGTTATTTAACACCTTTAATATAATTCTTCATTAAGCCGATGCAACCAATCGGTATCATGAGCAGTGCTTGAAGCAGAACACGTCACATACCTGGACTGCCTTGCAGAAACAAGGGAATCTAAACAAAACAGATACAAAGAACCCTGAATGTTGCCAGAGATACGGCTGGAGGCGTAGTTCACATGTTTGGAGTTAAGGGAACAGCATGTGCGCCACCTGGTGGCAGAAAGAGAAATATACGAACGGCCACAACTAGATTCCTCAGAGGGTCGCGGTCCAAAGGTCTGGACCTGCAGACAGAACCACTGAGGTTCTGGTTCCTACAGAAAGACACACTGATAGCCACCAAGCTTGATCTGCACGATGTTCAGCACTGCTCACCTGAAGCACAAGAAATGAAAGCCTGCTTCAATATGCTTCCTCAGGCACTGGAAAGTTTGCAAAGAAAGTGGAGGGCAAGATGGAATGTCAGGCTGACTGTGAGGAAGTTGAGGTTTCGGCATCATTGGACCATCAGACAAGACGAGGGTCCCAAACAAAGTGCACCCAGGACACTAGAGAGGCCGTCGTAGTCACCTGAGTTGAGAATCTGGCCTGATTTGATCTCGCAAAACCTAACCAGCCCAAAGTATTCAATGATGTCAGGATCGCCTCCAGGAGCTGATATCTGGCTACGAATCGCATTTTCTGCAGGTCATGACAGCAAAAGCCACCAAAAGATGCTTCTCATAAGGGCTTAAATAATTTTGAGACCGTGGTCGTCATTGAAAGTGGCATTTGGTGTTTAATTTAGAGAAACCGCCTGTAACATGTGTCAAACCCAAGGCCTGTGGGCCGAATCCGGACCGTCAAGGCAATTTATCCGGCCCTCAAAAGCCATAAAAGGCGTATTGTGTCATAAAGAAGGGGCATATCTCCTTTTAAATTCTATAAAGTGGCTAAAACTGAGCCTCCTGTAGCGAATGTTGATTTTTTTTAACTGTGTAGTAACAGCATCCTGCCACTAGGTTTTTCCCACAACACATTAAAACAGCCCAGAAATGCTAAAAAAGAGTAAAAGTGATGCAGAACTCACCCCAATATCAACTTCTTTTGCAGATAAACTGTTTAAACTGGGTCCAAGGTGCTACCTTTATGCTACTGTACATTTTTTTTACATTTCTATGTGACAAGTTTTACTTCTTCCTACTCCTTTTCGCACATGTAATAGAGGTATATTAACTCAGGAAAGAAGGGTACCTTGTTTATTGTTTTCTCGTCAATGTTTTTAAACATTGTTTTATTGGGGGTTTTTTGGTTGTTGTTTTTTTTGTTTTTTCTGTTTGTATATACTTTCTCCTGCATGTTCAAAATAAAGATATCAATTAAAAAAAAATAAAAAATTCAATTCAAAAACTGGTATTAAATCAAAAGTATCATCTATACACGTGCAACCGGCCCTTTAAGTGACTTCCTGATGCCAAAGTGACCCTGATGCATATTTGGCCGATAAGCCCAGTTTGAAACGCGGACTGAAAAATGTTACGTTCAACTGTATCGAATAAAAGCTCAGGTTTTATTTTAGCCGCACAGTCTTCACTGTTGGAACATGTTCGCATGGAGCCAAACTGAGTCTGTGCCGTCAGCGTTATGGAAATGACCTCGTGAAGTGACTTTAGCAGCGTGCTGAATAAGCCTGCCTAATTTAGTTTATTCCTTTCTCTGTGTGTGTGTGTGTGTGTGTGTGTGTGTGTGTGTGTGTGTGTGTGTGTGTGTGTGTGTGTGTGTGTGTGTGTGTGTGTGTGTGTGTGTGTGTGTGTGCAGACCCCACCACCATGGTGGAGCTGTGGAAGGAGTTGCCGCAGGGCTTGGTCAAAGAGGGGGATACTGTGGAGCTGCGTTGCCAGGGTGACGGCAACCCCCCGCCGCCCTTCATTTTCAGCAAGGAACAAGTAAGAATAAAGCGTCTTTTCTCGCCCTACGAGGGACTGAGTGACACACGGGAGACGTGCAGAGAATGTTTTTGATATGCATCGCTGTCGGGGCCCCGTGTAGACGGCAGTGTGCGGGGTCTGAGAAGAATCAGCTCCAGACCGGGGTCTGAGACCGGAGGCTGCGCTGACGGGGCTGACGAGTGGGACCCGTTCCCATGTCAGACACTTTCATTGTGTCTTTGGAGAACACAAAGCCTCAGCGGACTGAAGGTTTCCTACGCAGGCGGTCGGCGGCCTTGTTAGTGGTTGTTCAAACTGTGATGCAAGAGGATAATTTAAGTGTCAGGGACGACAAAGGGAACATGTGTAAACTCTTGGAAACGCCACAATATATATATATATATATATATATATATATATATATATATATTAGGGCTGGGCAACGCTAAAAATCTTTAATCGCAATTAATTGCATCATTTGCCTGATTAATCATGATTAATCGCATTGTATGCACAAATTCCAAGAAGGAATTCAAAAGTAAAGAGCACTTTTATTTTAAAGGTATACTATGCAACCGAGGTTGATTTTCCAGCGAGGCTCCCCCCAGAGGGCGAAAGTAAAAGTGCACTGTCATAAAGATGCTCAGCTGTTCTGGTTTCTCCGTCAAGCCAGGCGCGGTTGTTTTGAGCTTAGCAGACAGGCGAACGCAACGAAAAGTGGAAAAAACGGCAGTACAAACAATGACTAACACAGTGAAGGTATGAACATCAAGCTTCCCGCAGCGCTATCTTGGCGAGGCGGCCGCTTCGCCAAACTCACGCTACCGCCTCGCCAACATATATATACATATATACATACACACATATATATATATATATATATATATATATATATATATATATATATATATATATATATATATATATATATAGATATATATAGATATATATTTATTGACATATATATATATTGACATTTTGACATCAAAAACATAAGTTTATACTCAGTTCTGGGAAAAGGTTTTTTTTCTCTTACCGATTTCACGCTTAAATCTTTCACAAAGTCAACCTGAAGAAATACAAAATAATGTTTTCCAGATTATTCCGTTTACTAAAAGAAAAAAAGCTATCACAACAACCTGGCCTTATGTGGGAAAGCAATTGCCCCCTAAAACTAGTTAAACTAGTAATAACTTGTTGCACTCTCAGTTGTTTGTGATAATTAGTAAACAAAAAGTCTTTTTACGTCACTGTGGAGGAATTTTGAGCCACTCTTCTTTGCAGAAATGTTATATTTCAGCCAGACTGAAGAGTTTTCCAGCATAAACAGCCTATTTGAGGTCATGCAGCAACAATTCAATCATATTTAAGTTGGAGCTTTAACTAGGCTGCTCTGGACTCGGTGGAGGAAGTGGCTGAGAGGAGGATGTTGTCCAAGTTCACATCCATCATGGACAACACCTTCCACTCCCTGCACCAGACTGTAGAGGAGCTGAGCAGCTCCTTTAGTGCCAGACTTACACTGCAAAAAAAAGAAACTAAAAAAAACTAAAAATAAGTTAAATGTTCTTAAAATTAGTGCATTTTCCCTTGATTTGAGCAGCTAAATAAGATGATTTGCCAATGAAATAAGATTTTTTGCACTTAAAATAAGAACAATTCATCTCCATCATCTTATTTCAAGTGCAGAATATCTAATTATCTTATTTTAGGGGTCAAAATACTCGTTCCATTGGCAGATAATCTTATTTAGCAGCTCAAATCTAGGACAAAAACACAAATTTTAAGAACATTTTACTTATTTTTAGATCAGTTTTTGCAGTGTAGACATCCTGTCTGTAAAAAGGAGCGTTTACGCAGGTCATTCATTCCTGCTGCTATCAGACTTTACAATGCTGCACTATAACTGTAATAACTAATGTGCAATAACTATTGTGCAATTACTATTTAATACCCTGTGCAATAATCCTGTTAAATAAGAGACTTCAGCTGTTATAGTTATCTCACTACCTTACTAAGTCGCCTTAAATGTACATAAGTCTTCTTAAATCTCTGCTTTATTTCTTTGTTTTTCGACTGTATATATGTGGACACTGTATATATCTCATGCACCTTTTCCTCCTTTTGGCACCTTCTTTTGATTATTGAGCCGATGTGACACTTCAATTTCTCCACTGTTAGGTCAATAAAGTCTTTCTTATCTAAAAACCTTCATTTAGTATATTTTGAGGCATTCTTGAGGTTATGGTCAGGATCGGTTATTCTCCTTCAGGATTTTCAGAGTGCATGGTTCCACCAGAAGATGTCATAGTTTTTATCTCTACATTTATACAACGGCAAAACTAAATGGAGACTTTTCGTTTTTAGGAGCCAGACGTGGAGCTGGAGAGCGGCGGCGATGTGTTGGTGCTGCCGTCCGTGTCTCGGAAAGACAGCGGCGTCTACCAGTGTCGGCCGCTGGACTCTGCTGGACAAGCGGAGGTCAAAGGAGAGGTCCAGCTCACCGTGCATTGTAAGCAGGAGAACATACAACACGCTTACACACCCGGAAGCACGTGTGTGCAGGAGGGTTGAACACTTTAGTAGCTTTTCACTTTAGTAACTTCTTACTTAGGATTTCTGATGGGTTGTTTTAGGTTTTGTTCTGTGAGGCGTTGGCATGTAGCGAGGTTCTGTTTTGCTTTTTTTTGTTTCTTCCTCAAGGACCTTTTATAAAAATTCCAGAAACAGAACATCAGTAATTATGCTCAGATTAAATTACACGCAGGTGGTAATCTTCTAAAGGCCATTGCTAATACTGAAATTGCATTTATTTGTTTTGGAGTAAAGAGGGTTGAATACATGCATGCCACACTTTTCAGATTTTCTTACGGGGGAAATAAACTCGAGGTGTAATTACGTTTGCAAGGAACTGTAAACGTGTTGCTGGACTCTCATAGAGACAAAGAACGTTTCAAGAAGAAAACTGGAACACGTTGTGGCCATGAGTGTCATGGTTGGTTTCGTCCTGTTTCAGACTTGGACCCCGCAGTAGTGGTTCCTAAAGACTCAGAGGTTATGCTTAAAGGCGAAAATCTGGTAGCATCCTGCAACGCCCTGTCCTCCCTGAAAACCGTAACTGTCTGGTACAAGGTTTGTATCGTCACGACACGTCATTTCATTGCAGCAGTTGGTTTGCTGTGCTGTGCATCCTTTTAGTGTGATGTCATCTCAGTAATTCAGTTAATTCTGATTCAGTCCAGTTCATAATACACTGTAGTCAATTTGACTTTGTTACGCCGGCTTGTCTCAGTCATTTCACAAGCCTGTAAATATCCATGTTTGTTGTGCAGTTTTTCCTTCCACTCAACTTTCCATTAATGTGCTCGGATGCAGCAGGCTTCTTTAGCTTTTGTGCCACTTTAGGCTATGTCACAAAATTACTTTAACTTAAGAATTAAGTAGTGAAGATCATTTTTTATATTTAGAATCTTTTGGTGTTATTAAGCTGTAAGGCACAGTCGTCAAAATTGACATAAATAAGCACTTTAATTCTGTCTATTATGTAAACTGTATAATAGTTGTTGTTTTTTTGGGTTAAGTTACTGAACTTAATGAACTTTTTGATGATGTTCTGATTTACTGAGACGCATCTTTACATTCTTATTGTGTGTGCATGTTTGGGTTGGGTTTGTGTAGGACGGAAAGCAGGTGGGTCACGGTAACACGCTGCACCTGGACGATGCCACCTATGAAACCAGCGGGGAGTACATTTGCGAGGTGACCGTTCCCTCCCTGCCCTCCCTTCACACCAGCGGCTCGGTCCACATCATCGTCCAAGGTCAGCGCTCTGCAGTCCTAAGCTGCTCCTACATTACAGTTTTGTGCCTTTTTAAGGTTAAAGCTTTAAATTTGGTTTACTCAGAAGGTTTACGGCAGGGGTGTCAAACATACAGCCCACAACAATTTAGTCCGGCCCGCTGGCTAAATGGATTATCATTATAAAAAAAAAAATGTATTTATTTATTTATTTATTTTGTCCAGTGTCCTGTCTGGCAATGTGGCAATAACAATTGTTGTCTTAATGCCAAAAAGAGCTCATCAGATTTGACTTTCACAAGTGGAGCAGTACTGCTTTTGCCATAGTGCTCTGCTTGATTTATGAATGTGAATAGTTTTATTATGATTCATGCGGGGAATATCTCAAATGATATGGACACTACAATGGGAAAGTAGGAAAGGAAAGGAAGAACAAGAAGAAAAAAGGAAAAGGTGAAAGAAAGAGGAGATAAAAGGAAGAGAATGATAAAACAATTATTGAAAAAAAACATGTACTTCGTTTAATTGAAAATCTGCAGTTCCTATATTGTCCACGAGAGGCGCTGTGTTTTAATCAGCAGATGGTAGCACTGAGCTTCAGATGTGGAAAATTGATTTTAAATCATTTCTTAATTTTTATCTGTTTGATGTATTTTGTCATGCAGGACAGTGTTTTTAAGGTCCAAAAAAAATGTGAATAAATGTTTTTCAACATTGTACAATCACTGTGATCAGTTCTTATGCATAATGCACAAGTACCGTAAATGTTTAACTGAGTAAAAGTACTGTTGAAATTGCACATACTTTTCTTAAAAACGCTGAGGTTATTCATAATATATTGTGTGAAAGTGAAATTCATTTAATATAAAAATGAACAAGTCCACTTTTATTAGTTCTATTTAATCTTGCAATGAGTTTACTCGTGTGGCCCTCTTGAGATCAGATTAAGCTGTATGCGGCCCCTAAACCAAAATGAGTTTGACACCCCTGATTTACGGTTTTAAAGACATCAAGGAAGCCCGACAGCTGCAGACTGAGATGCTTTTTATAAGCAAGCTAAACCAGAAGTATATCAGAGAAAGTCTTGACCAGTTTGTTGAACATTTCTGATGAACATGTTCTTGTAGGTGGTCCTCAGGTGGTGGGTGTGGAGGAGGAGGTCCAGCTGGAGGAAGTGGCAGGCAGGACGGTGAACCTGAGCTGTGAGGCTCGGGGACATCCTCCACCCAGCATCTCCTGGAACATCGTTGGCAGCCAGGTATCCGTGTTAAGCTTAAGATGGGGATCTGAAAAACATAGATTTTAGACAGGTTAAAGGGTGGAGTGATGAATAACACAATTACTGTAGTTACACACTAAAAGGCAATGCTATGTCAAAAATACAGCCTGATAATTTTTTATCAGACGAACCACACCTGCAACGTCTGGTCTGCTTCTGCACAGTAATCCTTTTTTTAACTTGTTCTGTTCAGAGCTTCTGATAAAACTATTAAAGGCTGGAGTCCAATAATCAGGACTATCCAGCAGAACATGTCTAATGTGTTTTTAAGGCTTCACTTAATGTAAATTAATTAATGAGCTGTTTCCTCTTAATGTCTGACTTGATTTAAATTCTAATTAATATGATTACACTTCTGCTGTGTGTGCATGCTTGTTTAGCTAATCTGGTTTTGTACAAATTCTCAAAAATTCAGAATATTTCATAATTGTTAAAGATTGTAACGTTTATCCTGGTGTCTCCTTATTGTGCAATTTCAGAAATAATTACTAAAGGTAGCGCTGAATAAAGACTAAAAAAAGTTTGTTTTTAAACACTTTTGACCACTTCATTACCTTTGAGAAGATGGAGCAAAGTTTTTTCAAACGGTTAGTTGAACTTAGAGGTCATTTAGTTTGTTCTTTTTGACGGCAGAGAAGTGTTGATATTATGCTGTATGAATAAAAATGTCCGTGTTTCTTTGTAGAACTGGCAAGAAGTGATGAGCAAAGCAAACGACCACATGACTCACAGCATGGTGTCGATCAAGGTCAACTCGGACGTCACCGCTGTTTGTAACGCGTCCAACGACATGGGCACTGAAGTCAAGGTTTTCAGCATTAAAGCCAGTAAGCATCTCTTTCTCATTCAACAACCTTTATGAGGTAAATTACCTGTTTACAGGCTAGATAATTATTTGACAAATGGGAAACTATTTGGAAGTTTTAAAGAGTCACAGCTGTACTTCCTCCACCTATTTTAGTCCCTTAAAATCTAATTGTTGTTCGCTTCTGAAATTATTTCCATCTGAGGTGTCACAACCTCCGAATGATAAATTTGTGTTATGTGAATACATTTAAATAGATTGTACCTGTACACCAGCTTCAACAGGAAACTCAATGCAGTGAAAGGGAAAACACTTGAGACGTCTTTCATCAGAAAACCTGAGCTAATTTAACTCTCACTTCTGCAGTGAACCTGCTTTCCAAATACTCTAACTGCATTTTAGTGTAGAAAATGATCCAGAAACAGGGAAGCATAAGAGGTGAAAATAAGGTTAAAAGTTAAAGGTTTTAACTAGCCCACAAAACAAAGGTCTTGATAAAGCCTCCACTATTTTTGGATCTTTTATCTGGCAGCATTTAGGTCATAAACTGAAACAGAGACTGAGCTGCCAGAATGCTAACAGGCTAGCCATCCTTTAGCTGCTCTAAATGCTAAAGTTAGCATCTAGTTTAAAATCTTTTAGTAAAGGAATCTAAACTGCAGTTTTCCACCATTAGTTTGACAGACGGGACACAAATAATTTGTTAGCATTTTGAGAATACCAAGACCGGCTAACTTTTGGCTGCTAATGAAGCTAAAGTTAGCATCTGCTTCATAGCTTTCTGCTGTTGATCTAAGCAGCAGGTTTGCAAGGTTAGCTTAAAAGCCATAGGCCTAATGAAATTGTTAGTCTATTCGCCTGCTCTCTTATTTAGGCGTCACCACAGCTACACTACAACTTGCACTAAGACTTTGTTGAGTCTTTACACATAATGCCCTTCATGACGCAAACGGGATTTGAACCTATGTCCCCCACATCAAAGAGAATATGTGGCGTGTCTTGAATTTGCCACAGAAAGACAAACAAGATATGAAGAGCTGTTAAAATACTAACACTGGCTAACTTTAAGTTGCTATAAATACTATTGTTAGCATGTAGATACTTTAAAATGATTTTTAAAGGAATTTTAAAAGCGGTTTTGCAGCATTAGCTTAAACATTATAGACATTTTAAAAGCGACTGACAAGATACAATTGATTAATTAGCATTATGAGAATACCAACTATGGCTAAATGTTGGCTGCTAATTATACTAAAGTTAGCAATCTATAATGAAAATGCTGAGTGACGAAGAAGATATGGCTGATTTGTTAGCATTAATACAAAGACTGGCTACAGTTAGCTGCTAATGATGATAAAGTTAACATCTTCTTCCTTAAGTTTTTCTTGAACCTGGACTGCAGTTTTGCACCTCTAGTTTAGAATGGGAAATATTTATAGATTCCTTAAAATACGTTTTGAATTTAACGAAACAGCTAATTGTGAAACGCAAAATAGAGATTGATCTTACATTTGCTTAAAAATGACTTAGATGGTTTTTTTTTAACAATTTCAGATTCATGGAACCTTTATTCTTTCTGTGAAAACACAAAACTAAGATTGTTTCCATGTTTTTTAGCATGGAAACAATCTTTCAATTAGACCACTCCAACAACAACAAACTGTTTCTCTCAGTTAAGTGCAGTTTTAACTACAGCCTTCCTAGGGGACGACAACTTGCAAGTTTATGATTTATTTACTCACAGAAGAAGTAAAAAAGAACATAAAAGAAAAAAATAAAGTGATTTCCAACCAGAACATCAATATCAACACAAGGAAAACAGCAGATTTTGCCCCCTATAGTTCTGTAAAACAACACAGGCAGCACACACTACTGATGCGATAAAAAGGATCCAGACGTCCACAGACATCCCTAGCAGATCCTAGTGGGCGAGTAGCGATGAAGAAATTCACTTCACACGGGCTTCATGCTTGAGTAGACGGAAGTACGAATTAGGTGTCCACCAGAAGGAGGTTCTGCTAACCTCTGACTTCTCGTTTAAACACCCGACTTATTATAAAAATACTTAACTTTGAGTCCCACAGTAACAACTTCTACACCAAACAGTGTTATGGTTAGCTCAACCTGTTGACACAGGTATGGTATGTTAACAGGTCGGAAAAAGATGTGATTTTATTTATTTTCTTTTTTTTAGTCTATGTCCTTCAAATCAACGATCCGAGACGGTCCAGATTAAAATAAACTAATTCTGGTCCCCAGTCAAACTCTGGGTGCATCTTTAATAGATACCACTTTGTCACAGCTGATAAATGACAACAGTTTTGATCTTTAACCTAATGTATAAAACTGCGCTCATGTGATGATTAATCAGCTCAGATCGGTTAAAGGCTGAGTTTGTATGTTGGACTGACGTTGGAGGACGTGGTCGTCTTCGCTCTCTAAGTGTTGTTCTGCTGCTCCACAGTTCCCAGAGTCACCCGCACTGCTCCCTTCTCTCCCGGTAAGACGATTACCGTCCTGAAGTCTCTCTGTGTTGCAGCCTTTCAGCTCAAACGCTGTCTTCTGTCTCAGTGTTCACGCTTTTCACCAACATCTGCATGTGACAATAAAGGCTTGGAGAAGGCCATGCATTATTTACAGGCGTTCCACCCCATGACTGTCTTTAGTTTGCCCGCAGATCTTTGGGTTAGCCTTTGGCTGTTATTAAATATTCTGTTTGATTTTAGCGTAAAAAAAAAAAAAAAATCGTAACACCAGTAAATCCAGACGCGCCAGCAGTCCTTCAGCTACTGGGATCAAACAAGCGGTGAAATATTTCTTTATTCCAAAGTAAACAAAAACAAGAAACCTGGAGCTGGACATTAATCCTGTTTTATGGCAGCTTTTTTATGCCAGGTTAATTTACGCTTCATCTTTTACCGGGACATAATTACCAGGCAGTTTTTCCGACTTAATCTGAGCTGTAAATTCTTATCGTTAAATCTTTGCAGGGCTCCGAGGGAAAACACGGAGACTCGTAAATAAAAACAGAAGAAAATAAAGTGTGAAATCTAAACTCAAATGCTCCCAAGCAACTTTTTACTGCTTTTCTGTCGGCTTACAGCCGTTATATAGACCGCTGCAGTCAGACTGAATTACATCATCAACACTCGCTGCAATAAAAAAGTGTTTATGTGCTTCTGAGTTTTTATTAGGTCTGTATATTTAAAGATATGTTCGATCACTGATAAAGCTGATGGGTTGAATTTATGACTAAATATGAAGTTAGGCGCTGACCCTGGATCTAAATGAGCTGGAAAATACCAGAAATACATTTAAGTTTTCTTGTCAGGTTTTATCTTAACAGTTTAGGTATTCTGGATAGATTCATATGAGGCTTTCCTGCTGCAAAATCAGATTATTTTCTCCTGCTGCTTTAACGTAGTTTCTCTCAGCATAAAGCTCTCCGATGGGAGTCGGTTTATATTTTAAAGATGTAGTTTGGTTTAGTTGTAGAATCTCAGAACGATTGTATCGTCTTTTGTTGTCAACGAGTACAAAAGCTTACTGCAGATGTTTGTATTCTGCATGAGGGGCCGTCACGGGGGCCATTAGAGACCCTCTGGAAGGTTTTCTGTGGCACTTGACCAAAAATGAATTTAATTCAGCAACTCAGGCGGTGATGCAGATACGGAAATCAAAGTTCTTTGCTTGTTTCATTCAAATATTGTCTCTTTAGTTTATCATTGAACAGGTAAAAATAAAATAAATTAAGAGTGTGGACACCACTGTTCGACATCATCTCACCCGTGTCTGTCTGCTTCTTCCATCTGCTGTCGTCTCTGGTGATGGAGGAAGCTTCTCGCTCTGCTCTGAAACGTTTCCTCTCTGGGCTTTGTGATCATTTCCGTTGTTTTGGCTTCTCCTGTCTTGCTCTTGCACGTTTTCTTCGTTAACTGCATGCTGTGAGTCCCTGCCTGATTGTTCACAGTGGAAATGAGTGCGAAGTGTGTATTAAAGCAATGCAGAAGCTGGTGACAGCCGCCCGCTGACTCAGGGGCACACCTGAGAAACATGCAACAGTACCATCGAAAATACTGGGAGAGAGCAAAATTCATGGTTCCATCAATTAAAGCAACGCTTCCAGGATCCCCAAACCCTGTTTACCTGTCAGCATGGTGTTCTTTATAATTAGATCCCTTTAGTTTACCTCCAGATGTAAGCTTTTGAGAAGGTCCTGTTTTTATCTTTAGTCCACAGAATATTTCAAGATGTTTTTTGTAAAATGTGAAACTGGTGCTTGTGTTCTTTTGGGCCAGCAGTGGTTCTGATCTAGGGACTGTCCTATGGACGCCATTACTTACCACTAGCCGTGGTTCTCTGGCGTCCCAAAGCCTTAGAAACAGCTTTTTCATGCTTACCAGACTGATAGATGTCAGTGCACTGCAAAAATAGAACTAAAACTAAGAAAGTTTATCTTGAAATTAGAGTATTTTTCCTTGATTTGAGCAAGTCAATAAGATTATTTGCCAATGGAATAAGATTTTTAAAATAGGAACAATTCATCTCCATCATCTTATTTCAAGTGCAGTCTATCTAATTATCTTATTTTAGGGGTAAAAATACTTGTTCCATTGCTCAAAGCAAGGGCAAATCCATTCATTTCGAGAAAATGTTACTTATTTTTAGTTCTCATTTTGCAGTCTGATTTAGTTTCTCATCTGAGTTTGAATTTCTTGATATCAGGGCTTGAAAGTGCTGCCTTTCTAGATCTTTTTGGTCTACTTCATGTCGACAGACGGGTTCTATTTCAGTAATTTCTTAAATTAACAACTCTGAGCGTTATCTGGTCTCGGTGTGGCCAAAGAAATTAGCTCAGCTTTCCAGATGTTCACTGTCAATAATGGCTTAACGAGATGAGCAGCTACATTTTCACATGGATCCGGGTTGGTTTGGAGAGATTCTTATCTCATAATAATGAAATCCCCATTAGCGCTGTACGATTCACGCAGTCAGAGCAACCTCTGTTCTCATTCGATCATCTGTAGGAATAGTTTAATGGAACGCTCTTGTGGGTTTGACAACTTTGAACCTTTTGAAACCGGTCCATGCCTGATAGAAAGGCTGTAAATTAGAAATGAACAACAAAAGATAATATAATAATAATAATAATAATAAAAATCTTAAATGCACCACATATTCTGAAGGTCTGAGAGCTAAATGTGCACATTTGGCCTGTTTTCTGTTTTGGACGAGAAGCATGTGTGAGTGAGTAAGGACGTCATAAACGATCTGATTCTGATTATCAGGACAAATGAAATGTGTTGGGTTGCACCTGTGAGCAGAAACTGTCCCACTGACAGCCTCTATCGGCCTCTGTCTGTGCAGTTGAAGGCAGCGGGGTGATCATAGTGGTGATCATACTGTGTTTGCTGCTGCTCGCCTTCCTTGGAAGCATCCTCTACTTCCTGCATAAGAAGGGAAAGATCCCCTGCGGACGTTCAGGCAAACAGGAGATGTGAGTACCGTCTCTCCTCACCCGCTCTGCTGCACAAAAGTTTAACTGCATCTATTTGTTCTTCTTAAAACTGAAAACTTTCAAGGCTTGCGTGTGAGATACAGTTGAGCACAGTCTTTTTTCTCCCTATGCTAAAACAGTGAAAATGACAGCAACAGTAGATTGCACTGAAAATTAGTGCAATCTACTGTGATTTCTAGAGTGATTTTTTTCAAGCTGTATGCAAACGAAATTTTGTTCTGTACACACTTTGTGCATACAAAATGACAATAAAGATATCTATCTATCTATCTACACTGCAAAATTAGAACTAAAAATAAGAAAAAATTTCTTCAAATGAAAGTATTTTTCCTTGATTTGAGCAGGTAAATAAGACTATTTGCCAATGAAATAAGATTTTTTGCACTTAGAACTGGAACAACTAATTTCCATCATCTCATTTCAAATGCAGTATATCTAATAATGAAATTCCTCCTCCTCCCAGACACACAAAACAGATCCTAGTCGTGTCTGCACACTTTTAAAGCCCCTAATACAGCAACACCTTCATTACCTTTAGAAAGCGGACCCCTCAGAACAAACTTATTTGTATGTTACTTCCTTGATTTCTGTATGTTGGTCAATATGAGTAAGAGCCACTGACGGTGAAGCTCGTTTTCTGGTTCCACCAACCTGTTTAAAGCATTCATGTATTCATTAATTAAGTCTATAATGGTAATCCCGGATAATTAAACTAACTGATTAAATGTTAAAACTGCTTGCCATATTCCCGCAACGGCAGAGCTGCTGAGGTCAGTGTCTCCAAATTATGTCACAAAAACTTTTGAACCAATAGAAATACAAATTCCACATTCAATGCAAGACCGCCGTTTAACCCTAGGAGTCCTCCACACTGACTATTTTAGACACAAAAGCAGGATTTCAACAAATAAGCACTAATTTGTCAAAATAATGACCAGGATATTTAGACAGTATTATAAGAACCATGTTGGCAGTTTATTGGCAAAAAATTGTTGATTTGGGGGTGACTTCCCCTTTAACAAGTGAATGGAGTCCAAACTGGTCTTGTTTTGCTTTCTTTATATATGTTATTCTTTCTAAAAGAAAAGTTACAAACATTTGTTTAAAATGTCAAAAGGTACTTTAATCTTATAAAGCGAGTTTCATCAGTCATGTTCTAATTTATTAATTGGCCCAAGCACTGAACCCTGTGGTATTCCACAAGCAACCCTGGAGTGTGACGATTTATCGTTGCCACAAACAAACTGGAATCTGTCAGACAAATTTAAACCCGCCTAGTTCTGTTCCCTTGATCCCCAAAACAAGTTCCGGTTTTTTCAAGAGTATTGTGCTCAACTGGTTCAAAAGCAGCACTGAGATCTAACAGGACAAGTCCAGACACAAGTCCATAATCTTAGAATATCATTAGTGACTTTCACCGGAGCTGTTTACATTGTCAGCTTTATTTCATCCAAAAATAAAGTAACCATTATTGGGAATAGATGTTTGTAAATGGATCAGTAAATGGATCCTCCATGAATTTCTGTTAAATATGACCATGTTCCTAGTAATCAGTTCTCTTGCTGCCTCGTGTCTTCTCTCCCTGCCTGAGCAGCACCAAAGAGAAGCCCACCAAGGACGACATCGTTGTGGAGATGAAGAACAACCCAAAGAACGAGGATGCTGTGCTGCTAAAGGCTGTGAACGGCGAGAAGAAAGGTCCCAATGACCAGGTAACTGTTGTGGTGAGTGAATAGTTTCAGATCAGACTCATAAAAAAAATGCCAGCGGCTTTCCTGCCGGCTTCAGCTTTCACTGAATGTGGAGAAGTTTACAGGTTTTTCCCCAGAGGTCCGTCTCCACATGATTTTAACATCTCAGTGTGCACATTGTTTAAGCTAACAGAGTAATTGATGCACTGATGAATGCTTTCCTGGTTTGAATCTTTAAATAGGCCGTCCATCGCAGCTTCCTCATTCTTTAAAAAACCCGGGAGCGTGTGTTTTGAAGTTGTTGTTGCAGAGAGAGCTCAGTGAGTAAAGAGGAAATGATCTTAAATCGTCGTAAATCAGAGGGGTGCTTAGTGATGAAACAAAAGCAGAAGGACCAGATGGCTATAAAAGGCTTTTACAAGGTGATCCAACACCCCAAACAGGGCGTTATGTACTGTACTCCAAAATACCTGTTAACAGAAAACATGTGGATATAGTCATCTCTCATAGTAAAGACGGACTATCCAGGCTCATTGGCACCACTACAGCCATGAAACACTGTATATATACAGACATATTCAATAAATGAGATTATTATTTAGAATTGAAGTATCTCAATTAACTAAGGATAACAATATATACAGTTGTGGTCAAAAGTGTACATACACTTGTAAAATTATCATAATGTTATGGCTGTCTTGAGTCTTCAATAAGTTCTACAACTCTTATTTTTCTGTGATAGAGTGATCGGAACACATACATGTTTGTCACAAAAAACAGTCATAAAGTTTGGTTCTTTCATAAATTTATTATGGGTCTGCTGAAAATGTCACCAAATCTGCTGGGTCAAAAATATACATACAGCAACAAAATTTGTCAACTTTGGTGAAGTAGCGAGTTGTGTCAATCAAATTAGCTTCATGTCATGGCCTCTTCACTTCTTCTAAGTGATTCTGATTGACTACAGCTGTTGACTTCTCATGAGCCCATTTAAATAGGGCTCATTTGACCCAGTGATTAGACTCAGCTACAAAAGCTACAATGGGAAAGTCAAAGGAACTCAGTGTGGATCTGAAAAAGCGAATTATTGTACTTGAACAAGTCAGGGAAGTCACTTGGAGCCATTTCAAAGCAGCTACAGGTCCCAAGAGCAACTGTGCAGACAATTATACGCAAGTATAAAGTGCATGGAACAGTTGTGTCACTGCCACGATCAGGAAGAAAACGCAAGCTATCACATGCTGCCGAGAGGAGATTGGTCAGGATGGTCAAGAGTCAACCAAGAATCACCAAGAAGCAGGTCTGCAAGGATTTGGAAGCTGATGGAACACAGGTGTCAGTCTCCACAGTCAAGCGTGTTTTACATCGGCATGGACTGAGAGGCTGCCGTGCAAGAAAGAAGCCCTTGCTCCAGAAAAGGCACCTTATGACTCGGCTGAAGTTTGCTGCTGATCACATGGACAAAGATAAAACCTTCTGGAGGAAAGTTCTCTGGTCAGACGAAACAAAAATTTAGCTGTTTGGCCACAACACCCAGCAATATGTTTGGAGGAGAAAAGGTGAGGCCTTTAATCCCAGGAACACCATGCCTACTGTCAAGCATGGTGGTGGTAGTATTATGCTCTGGGGATGTTTTGCTGCCAGTGGAACTGGTTCTTTGCAGAAAGTAAATGGGATAATGAAGAAGGAGGATTACCTCCAAATTCTGCAGGAAAACTTAAAACCATCAGCCCGAAGGTTGGGTCTTGGGCGCAGTTGGGTGTTCCAACAAGACAATGACCCAAAACACACATCAAAAGTGGTAAAGGAATGGCTAAACCAGGCTAGAATTAAGGTTTTAGAATGGCCTTCCCAAAGTCCTGACTTAAACCCCATTGAGAACATGTGGACAGTGCTAAAGAAACAGGTTCATGCAAGAAAACCATCACATTTAGCTGAACTGCACCAATTCTGTCAAGAAGAGTGGTCAAACATTCGACCTGAAGCTTGCCAGGACCTTGTGGATGGCTACCAAAAGCGCCTAGTTGCTGTGAAAATGGCCAAGGGACATGTAACCAAATACTAATGTTGCTGTATGTATATTTTTGACCCAGCAGATTTGGTGACATTTTCAGCAGACCCATAATAAATTTATGAAAGAACCAAACTTTATGACTGTTTTTTGTGACAAACATGTATGTGTTCCGATCACTCTATCACAGAAAAATAAGAGTTGTAGAACTTATTGAAGACTCAAGACAGCCATAACATTATGATTTTTTTTACAAGTGTATGTACACTTTTGACCACAACTGTAGGTCAACACAAGCTGATGACGCTTTAAAGCCCCCCCCCCCACCTCCAGCTTAATAAAAACAGTATTTAAGACTAAAATATTGCATCAGACCAATAAAAAAAAAATTTCATGCAGAAATGGGAGCTTTATGAAAAGCAAGTCTAATACTTGTTTAAAGGTCGTTTTATTTAAAGGGTACATTTAATCTGACAAACATGCCCTTATGAAATGTATATTCTAATTTACTGAATATGACATATTTACAAGAAAAATATTACCATTCTCCTTTTTGTATGTTTGTACCAAAATGTCCTAATTTAGAGTGGTGAAGATTCTCAGTCATCCAGGTCATGGTCATTCCAAAAAAAGGTAAAAAAACTAAAACAAACTGGACTTGTCTCCGTATTTTGAAGAACGTTTCCGCACGCTTCCTCTCCATGAGCTTTCTCAATTCAAAAAGTCGGGAGTAATGTGAAGTAACAAGCTTTATACAATTGACTCAACAATAACTTAGAGAGACTGAGCAGAAATGGCCTCCATGGCAGAGATCCAGGGTCAGAACCACTAGAAAACAAAATAAAGGTTATGGAGTCAAAGTCTTAAAGAAATAAATCTTCTGCATGAGCTTAACCAGGCTGTCCATGCCTGAAAACCCTCCAATGATCTGAATTCAAACAATCCTGCAAAGAATAGTGGACCAGCAACCCTTTAGTATAGTTAAAGACGCAGTACCGCTAATTGGCTGTAGGGGGCGATTACTTTTCCCACAGGACAAATAATGGATGTTTTTCCCTTTGTTATGAAATAATTTTAAATCTTCCTTTTGTATTTACTCAGGAGATCTTTGTCTGCTATTTTTTCTGCATGATCTGAAACATTTTATTGTGACACAAAAGGTTCAAACGCAGAAATGCGACGCGGGGGTAAATACTTGTTGCTGCAGCTGTGTACCAAATTTTTCGGCCTATAAATTCCATTTATTTAGAAACTTATTTCACACAATCCAAGACTAAAAATTTACATTTAATCTGGTAAACCAACTTATTCAATCACACAGCTGCATCCACAATCAGCTGAATAACCTGGAACAAACCTGGGAGGATAAATGGAGTAAATTAGCACAAAAAGCCACCAACTAAAACCGAGAAAGTTCTCGTCAGAGCATTTCGGTCTAATTATGCTGAAATTAGACAGTGAGCGTAATGGTGCTACGTGCTAAGCTAACAGTATGACACGGATGTTGCGTAGCAACTTAAAGCTCACGTGCATCAGTGAAGTTGTAACCTAACCAGACAACATAGCTGTAAGCTAGCGCTAGCTGCTATTAGCTTCACAGCCCAGTAACAGGTTCTGTCTCGGTCTGTTTCCTTAGAGCTGCACCAAACAACGCTCTGCTGTGTGAATGCAAACTGAAACAATGAAACAACATACAAACATGTGCTCAGACTTTGTTGTTTATAAGTTAATGTTTCAATTAATTTTTAAGTGGTGCAAGAGCGCCCTCTTGCAGCTATTAGACGGTAATGTTTACTGCTTGGTTAAAATGATTTACCATTTAAAATTGATATATAAGCCGCACCTGAATATAAGACGCAGAATTGGCCAAACTATGAAAAAAAAGTGCAACTTAAAATATTAAAGTACTTCTCAGGAGCTAAAAGGGGAAGAGCTCAGGTTCTGGCAGACTAACGAACATATTTAAGAGTTTATAACTTAGGAACCAGATAAACCGATCCGCTGCACAGACCAGAACCAGAACTCCGGATCAGAAGGGGGATTCTGATTGGACGCTGCAGGCCGTGTCTGCCGTGGTTGGGCCTAAATGAGAGAGTAACGCTCGCCGTCTTCCTCTGTTATTGCAGTAAAACTCCTGAAGGTTGTGCGGCGCCGCCTGAGGCAGCTCACAGAGCGTTTTGGAGCCCAGGAGGCCCGGGACGCTCCCGCTGACCTGAGATCTGCAGACCGCCGCCTCCTCCCAGTCTGGACGTTCCCTCCCCGTTCCCTCCCTTCGTTCCCTCCCTTCGTTCTTGGTTCCCAGCAGTATTCAGCAGATTTTCCCGGGAACACATGCCACACACCTTTCCCAGGTGTGTTTGTACAGATCTGGATCTCCTGAATGAGGCTTTGCTTCAGCACTCAGTTTCCTCCCTAGTTTTCAGCTCTTTGCTGTTGTTTGGTGTTTGTACGATGGTCAACCATCCATTTTTTTTTTTTTATAAAAGTGTATATATTATATTTTGTTATTTAAGATATCTTGGCTCAGATTTCCGGTTGAAAGCAGCATCTGGCTTGTGTGCATGTTTTTACATATTTTTATTTTAACATCCAGGTGAGATTTCACTCAGGACGTGATGTTGAGACCAAACGTTACATCTGACAGATTTGTAGAAACTCGCGTTACATTCGACCCGAGCAGCAGATTTCCTTTGATTTCCTCCAGAGTGCGTTTAGTTTGCTCTGCAGGACCACCGGTGAAACCAGACGCACCGGCGGCCATCTTTTCCAAACTGCTGTCATGTTCTTGTACTGTTTGTAAATACGTTTAGATTAGAGACCTGCTAGAAGAAGCCGGGGAGACTTCCTGAAGCTCAACATCTGCTGTGCCTGTTTTTTTTTTGTTTTTTTTGTAATTGTTTTTTTACATCAAACACTGAATTTATTTTTCTTGAACCTGTTTTTTTCTGTGTGTTGCCACTGAGAGGTGAAGGACTGAAGGTCCCATGTGTTTCTGCTACGTTTGGGCAGACGATGCTTTTATTTTGTACCTTTTTGTTGTAAGAATCCAGAAAGATCACTGTGACAGAACCCTGGAAGGTTTAACATTTACTTTATTTGATTTGGAAACAAGGTGTACATTTCAATTTTTATTTTATATCTAAAATAAAATAAAACGCAGGCGTCTTTAAACAGTAACTTAATTTGGTTCAATTACAATTTAGAACATATTAAAACCAATATACGTTTAGAAAACCAAATTTTTTCATGTATACAATTTTGCTAAACAATTCAATCAAAATATCAAGCATGTAAACTTTCTACAATAAAATTAAATGGAATCAAAATTCGGAAAATGAATTTAATTCTGCTGCATCACGTTAAATTCACAGATCGCTGCAAGAGTTTTTTTGGAGGGACCACAAACATAAAAAAATTAACAGATTCAAGGTTTGGGTTTCTAAATTCCTCCAATCTTTTCCAGATGGAGGTGAAACATTTTGGATTTTACATTCTTTAATAAAACAAGCCTCAAAGCTCCACTTAAGAAAACATAAAATAATGTTATGTTCATGGACAGAGTCGTTCATTCACTGACCGTTTTTTGTTTTTTTTTGGCTCTTCGGCTTCATGTTTCAGGAAAGCGCTCTTGCAGCTCTGTGAGTCGGACGTAATTATAGCGGCTGGAGCCACAAACTGACCCAGAAAACATGCAGCTGGGCTCCTTTAAACGCTGCCGTTGTGAATATTCCTCCCTGTATATTTTATTTTGAAAAGGTTCTTTTATTACTCAGTGAGTGCGACACTGCCCTGATGACTTGCAACATTTACAAGTAGTGAAATATTTTCAGTTTTCTGTCGTTTCGTCCCGCTTGGATAGACGAGAAGCGACACCGCCGGCGTTGTTGAGTTAAACGCAGATTTCCGATCGGATCCATGATTCTGCATCTTATCTTTTTTTTTTTGTTCAGTGGTGAGAAAACGTTTGAAACGGATCCTTATGATTATCTTTTCTACATGCGTGTAAATTAAGTGCTCTACATGTGATTCTCTGATGCTTGTTTTTTTTTTTTTTGTTTTTTTTTTTTTTTTTTTACAAGAAAATAATGCCAAATAAAGGTTCCACTTCCAGAGCGGCCTCGGCTTGTTCCTGCAGAGCTTTATTCAGCGTGTGTGTGTGTGTGTGTGTGTGTGTGTGTGTGTTGGGGACGACAGCCTCCAAACCGCTGTCAGCATGAGCTGCAAACCGCTCCCAACAGTAGCTCGGATTTCCTCGCTGGATAGAAAACACATCTGCAAAGAATTTAAAGCTGTAAAGCAAACTTTCCGTCCTGCAGCCGCTCAGAGCAAAACCTACAGAACTCCAGGTGATGACGGCTCGCTCATGACTGATATGAGCTTTTAAAGGCATACAGTCCTGTTTTGTTTTTGTTTTTTCTTATATATTCTCCGCTCAGATCTGCGGCCTCCTGGCAGCGCTCCGGGTTTTGAACGTAAAACCTTTAAATTCATATTCTGTGGGATTAGCCGGGTTCCTGAGGGGAGAGAAAAAGTTTAGTCTGTTAATGTCGAGATTATGGGGTAAGATAACTCTCAATATAAACGCACGCATAGGTCTCTGAATTTGTAATTGTAAGTCGATAAACATGAATAAATTTAAGATTTGTATTCCTGGTTGTCAACTCATACAAAATACAAGTGCAAATCACAAATTTGCAAGCACAAATCTACAACCCATGATGAAGCTATTACACTCCCTACCGCATTGTGCCTTTGGGACAGCAATCCCAAAGGCACATGCCATGAGTCGACTGACCAACTGGAGTAAGGTGTCCATTCTTGGAGCAGATGGACGAGCCCTCGTGGAAGTGGAAACCAAAAGCACGCAGAGAAAAGTGGTCATCACAGATGGAATCAGCCTGTATCTCTAGAGGCAGACAGAGGGGAAGGGTTGCAAACAAGCCAGTCGTTGAGACGGGGAAGAACCCTGACACCGGATGCCTGCAGGGGAGAAATGGCTGAACGATTTTGGAAAATAATGTAATTGCGATTTTTTTATCTTAATATTGTGATTTAATGCAACTTTTTATTTTCAGTTTAATTTATCATGTCTTTTTAAACTTATACAAACAACAAATCAATCTGTTTCATTGCTGTGCAGATCAGGTGCTAAAAGAGCCGCTGCGTCTCAACTCTGAGCAGAAATTGCTGCGTTATGCAATTTGATTTTTTTACTTTTACAACAATGTCCTCTAGATAAAAATGTTTGTAAACAATGACTGTTTAAAACAAGAACTTTTAATGTTTTTATTAATCAGAATATTATTCAAGAGAACAGCTTTTAATTGATTTGGACATCGATCCTTGTTGAACGTAAAGTGCAACCAACCAAGAAGTCTATGCATTAAACTGATTGACCAGAACTTAATATGGTGAGATTCCTGAAAGTTTCTGGTAAAACAGTATGATTACATAAACTCTAAAACAAGTAATAAAATTAGATTATCTCACTGCTGCAACTGTCCTCCGTTCCATGTGGAGGCAAACCCACTTTAAACATTTTACTGACACCTAAAGGACGTGTCTGATTCACTAATTGTTACATAGCCAATAATTGCAGACCTCTGCGATTTCGAAATTGCGTTTTTTTTTTAAATTGCTATGATATTGCAAATGCAATTAATTGTGCAGCCCTATTTACACACCGAGTAAACACCCTCGGAGGGAGGGAGAGACCGAACGGGAGCCCATTGAACTGCCAGTGGCGACCCTGATCAAAAAAAAAAAAAAAAGCTTCTCTTAAGGGATAAAGTGTAATTTAAAGTCCAGTTTTTCCTCTCTGGGTTTTTTTTTGTTGTTGTTGTTGTTTATTCTCCTTAACTTTAGATCCGATAATCAACTCTGAAGGATGTCAGGACTTTCAGTTTGTACCATCACAAACTCCTGGGCTACTTCTGCATATTCAGATGATCTAGTTTGAAATCACAAATAGAACTTTTTATTTATTTATTTATTAAAATAAAAGCTTCAGAAACACTCAGAATGTACTCAATTATATTTTAAAACATTCAAGTCCAGATATCCAACTTTAACCTCACTGCATGCAGGACCAGTACCTGGTGGGAGAGTTTATAGATCCACTTTAGAACCATAAACTGTTTTTTTTTTATTGGAATGGAGCAATACAAATTAGTGTAATGCAGTAAAGTGGTGTCTAGTCTTCAGAAACCACCCAATATGTAAATTGGGTTCTTTAGAGAACAACCAGCATCATAAAAAGAGGGAACCCAGCAGACGGGCCAGGGAGGAAGTTCTGGTCCAGTTTACAGCAGTTTCAGGTTCTACAACATCTCCCAGAGCTCTGATCATCATCTGGACCTGGAGAGAGGATGGACCTCCTGCAGACCCACCAGGACATGGACGTCCACCTGGACCAGGAGCCCCATGATGACTCTGGAAGAGCTGCACAGATCCAGAGCTCAGGTGGGAGACTATCAGCAGGAGAACCATTACTTGGACACTCCACAAATTTGGGATTCATGGTAAAGTGGCGAGAATAAAGCCAGAAAGCTTCCAGGTTGCCACAAAGCAAGGAGGGGACACATGCGGACATGTCGAAGAAAGGGCTCTGGTCATAAAACTGAAGTTTATGGGCGGAATCCAAGATACTTTTGGCGGAGGGAAATCTAACCCTACACCTCATGCTGTGGGGGCTGGTCAGAGTTGATGGATGGATGGAGCTAAATCTAGAACAATCCTGGAATAAAACCTGCTGGAGGCAGCAGAAGACCAGAGACTGGGGAGGAGGTTCACCTCCCAGCAGGACAACCACCCTGAACTGGGACGGTTTAGATCAGGGGTGTCAAACATACGGCCCGCGGGCCGGTTCCGGCCCGCCGAACAATTTAGTCCGGCCCGCTGGCTAAATGCATTATTATTCCAAAAAAATTTATCCAGTGTCCTGTGTGGCAATGTGGCAATAATAATTGTTGTCTTAATGCCAAAAAGAGCTCATCAGATTTGACTTTCACAAGTGGAGCAGTACTGCTTTTGCCATAGTGCTCCGCTTGATTTATGAATGTGAATAATTTTATTATGATTCATGCGGGGGGAATATCTCAAATAATATGGACACTACAATGGGAAAGTAGGAGAGGAAAATAAGAAGAAGAAAAAAAGAAAAGGTGAAAGAAAGAGGAGATAAAAGGAAGAGAATGATAAAATATTGAAAATCTGCAGTTCCTATATTGTCCACGAGGGGCGCTGTGTTTTAATCAGCAGATGGTAGCACTGAGCTTCAGATGCGGAAAATTGATTTTAAATCATTTCTTAATTTTTATCTGTTTGATGTATTTTGTCATGCAGGACAGTGTTTTTAAGTTCCAAAAAATGTGAAAAAATGTTTTTCAACATTGTACAATCACTGTGATCAGTTCTTATGCATAATGCACAAGTAAATGTATAACTGAGTAAAAGTATTGTTGAAATTGCACATACTTTTCTTAAAAACGCTGAGGTTATTCATAATATATTATGTAAAAGTGAAATTCATTTAATAAAAAAAAAAAATCAACAAGTCCACTTTTATGTGTTTACTCGTGTGGCCCTCTTGAGATCAGATTAAGCTGTATGCGGCCCCTAAACCAAAATGAGTTTGACACCCCTGGTTTAGATCAAAGCATATTCTCGTTAGAATGGCCTAGTCAAAGTCCACACAAATTGAGAATTTGTAGCAAGACCTGATAACTGAAGTTAGAAGCTCTTCTGTGCAACCTGAAAAAGCTTGAGCTGTTCTCCATGCTCCCTCCATCCTTTTCCAGACTGGAAGCCTGTGCAGCAAAAAAAACAGGTTTTCCTGATAGTTTCTTTTCTGAAACAGCAGCTAGAACGCTGCATAGATGCTCTTTGTTACGCAGGCCCTGAAAGCACCATGTTCCTCTTTTCCTTCAACAATTAGGGCGGACACGCGGCAAAGAAAATCTAACAGGTCAAAGCTGGGGGGAAAAAAAACACGAGGACCAAAAGGTTAAAGAAAATACAGTTTAATTAAAAATCTTAATGGCTTAGGCATGAAAACATGGCGGCACAATGAATGCAGAGGATATTAAAAAGACAATAAATAAAATCGTATCTATACAGGTAATAAAGCGACGAGTTTTTAGTAGGCAAGTTCCATTTGACGAAGGCCAGTTAACTGGGTAAACCAACACACACAGTCACAAAAAAAAAATAAAATAAAATAAAAAACAAGTCAGCAGATGGGAGCCGACCCCAGCCGGGTTCACTGATGGCTCTGAGGGAGAACGGCCGTCCGGTTCTCAGACCTGCAGGGGGGGGGGGGGGGGTTAAATGGAGGAAGGACACTTGGGCCGCCCTGCACCGACACGTGGAGCCATTCATTCATATTCATTTTTTTATTATTATTTATATTAGAAAATACTCTGACGGCCCAGTCAGGACATCATAAATGCTAAAGATTTACAATTTGAGATCCTGAAGCCTACTTTGTGTTTTTAAAAAGTGATTTTCTAAATTCTGCTGGATTCAGAGTGGAAAAATGTTTTTCCCCTTAATAAATGAAATCATATTTTTGACTGATGTTAAAAAGTTTTTGATGATCTGAAACCTTTGACAGACTGAAGAAAATCCATAAGGGTGCAAATACTTTATCACAGCAGCTAAACGTCGCTGCTAATGTGATGAAAGTTTTCCATTTGTCCAGACATTCACTTTTTTGTGGTGACCTTTAAATTATCCTCAGAAGAACAGAGACGTAGGAACAGAAAATGTTCAACAGATGGATAGAAAATAAACAAGTTTTCGACTTGACTGACGAGTTTTAAACCTGCATTCTACACAACGACCAACAGGGGTCGCCCCTGCAGGGCCTGAAACCCTTAACAGGTTTCTGGTTAGCATTAAATCTAAATGATGCCGGTTCAGTTACAGACTTCTCTCCGTTTTTATTTTTTTTAAACAACATCATGAGTACCAGACGCAGAACGCGCCTTTAGTTCATACGGTTTGTGCTCTAGCGCCACCTAGAAAGCTCTGACGTTCAGATCAGGCTCAATTTACACGACAGAAATCACACCTGAGAACAAGTTCAAAGCTTTTAAATTGTTTTTTTTTCTCTCTCTCCACTTAACGCTTAATAGAAATGCTGTAATTATGTATTTAAGTAACTTTTTGTAACATTTTCAGTTGAACGATTTTTAAAACTCACAAACAAAAGAATAAATAAAAGAGGCTCCGGTGGGAAAAGGACGAAGCAAATCATTCAGCCACAACTCTTTGCTGACTCGGCTGTAAATCTGAGCCTTGGCGTGTAAAACATGGTCGGCGGCTGCAGGTTGAGCCATAATCTCAACTAATCTAACGTTGCAGAAACATTTAGGAACGCCTCGTCCTGCAGACAATCTGTTAGAAAACATAAAGCACGATAAAACCTTTACACATTCATACGGAATGACTCAAAGTCAGAGCTCTCCTAAACACAACCAGCGTATGCAAACTGTAAACCGTGAGGAAGTTCCTGGCTGCCGTAAATGTTTATCAATTATTTAAGTCGCCCGTTCAGGCTCTCTACGCCTCATGTGTGGGAACTGTAGTCGTTTAACGCTAAATATGCGTTTCAGAAGGTGGAAACTTAAATGCTTCGATAACTAAACTGCAGACGTCGCCCAGAAGCTGCTTGTTGTTCAGATGGAAATACCACCCTGGGATGTGAACCCACCTTTTAATTATTTATCACTTAAACCAAACATTATCACGTCTTCCTAATAACATGTGATTAAAAGCAACTGAAACTGCGACTCGCGTCACAGACTTCGGAGGAATCGGGTTTTTAACTTGTAGCGGGCTTAAAGGCCTTTAAAGTAGACGAGCACTAATCCTTCTGCCTAAAAGCCAAATCTCTGATTTTACCCCCCGATCAGCCGGAGTACCAAAACTATCCACATGTTTTCCAGTCCATAACCGAATCAACCGTCAGCACCTGCTTTGACGCACTAAAGACATTTGATGAAGTGGATTCCAAACTTCTGCTTTTCAGAAATCACCAATCGACCCAGAAAATAGCGATTGGTGCATCTCCACTAGAGTCACCGTCGAGTGTTGGTGCATGAAATCTGGTCTGAGTTCAGGTAACCGACCCTTCCAGCCTTGTGCTGCATTACGGACCCCGGATATCCGCTCAGGATCCTGATTTAAGGGAGGAAACTTCTGCCTGTGGCCAAGAAACGGCCCATTCCTAACAATCACCGCCTCCTTCCCTCTGGACTGATAGTATAATTGATCAATTGAGAGTTTTCCGTTCAGAATCAGAGCCCTTGTGTCCTTTTACACTAACATTCACTTGGAGAGAGACTGTACGGGCTGCGGCGCCTCCATGGCCGTCTCATGTGACCCGCTCTCACATCCACATGCAGCTCCCTGTGCAGTGGAGTTAAATGTTCTCAATGCAAAGCGCCAAGTTTTGGTTTGCAGAAGATTTAGTGGAATCGAATCTAAAGCCTGATTTTTTTTTTAAACAGAATAAGATCAGCAGGGAGAAACCATGCTAGCATTAGCCTGTGTCAGCGCTGCGCAGAATGCCAGAGGCGTTAACCTTCAGGACGTCGTTAAAACGCGTCCAGAGGAAATGTTTTCCCTCAAAGGTAAGAGCGCGGTGACTGCTGAGGACCGGAGGAGTCGAGCCAGACGTAAGAAAGGAGAACCCACGTCATTGGTGAGGAACTTATAGTACTGATAAAATGTAGTGTGGCTTTATCGCTAACGTTTAATGTCACTGACTGATATTAATGAGATACTGGGGTGGCTACGGGACTTTTTTAACCGACTGATCGGGACATCACTGCCTTCATGTAGCGTTGGCTTATTTTTCTCATTTCATTCTCGGCTCACGTTTAATCGTCGTCTCTCCGTTTTCCCTGACAAAGCAGGAGCGATCAGGCGGGCAGCAGTGAGTTCATCTGCGGGTAACTGACTGGTATTGTGGCCCCTGGCAGGTTCTGTGGGGGGGTTGTGATCTCTCAGGTTAGTGTTTCTGCAGGGCGGTGCCTTGCAGGCAGCCTGTGTTCTCTGTGGGGTTTGTTATGCTTGTTATGGCATCTCTCTGGTTTCAGTCCAGTAAGCGGCACACTGGGCTAACAGACCGCGTAACGCTGCCTTCATGTGTGAACGTGTCGGTGCACGGTTGTTTGCGTCCAGGAAGTACCTAACCCAGCCGCTTCTCCACACTGTGAGGGTAAAACGGGTCAGGAAACGGATGTTAGTGCATCAGCCGGAAACACATCCATGGTTTAATAATCTCAGAGTTAAAATCATTCATCCCTAATCTGCGCAGGGACTTGGGAGCCTGGTGAGGTAGATCAGTCTGGGACAGGAGGGGGAACCGGTCCTGTTACCTGGGGGTTAAGGTTTGAAATGGAGTCTACTCCAAACTTTAAGAGCGGTTTGATCAAGATTTAGAAGTGAGATTCTCATGGACAAAGATTAATAGTCGATCGTAGGGAACTGACTTCTCCTTGGCAAAGAGTCAAGCCTGTATGTAAAAAAAAAAAAAAAAAAAAAATAGAAAATGGTTGTTAGATTGAGACTTTGTAGCAAAACAAACCGGCCGCCTCACATGTGGAGGCAAACGTTGGAATAACAGGAATAAAAACGCAGACTCTGGGCCACTGTTAGTACTACACACAGTACAGGTTATGGTACTTTCACACTGAAGTACTTGTTGAACCAGCAGATGATGGGGGGGGGGGGGGGGGGGGGGGGGGGGGGGTACTGAGACCTAACGAGGCACGACCGGCCACCGACGCTCTCCGGCGCACTAACTCACACGCCACAGACTTCTGTTCGCTCCTTTTTACATGTTTTAGGCCATCTAAGCCCAGCCAGGTGAAGCAGTCTGCTGATGGGGAATCCAGTTCCTTCCATCTCCAGCGGGGGGCGGTATGGAGTAAATGTTGAGGCTTCAGCATCAGTCACAGGAAATCCTTTTAGAAAAAGCAAAATAATACCTGACGCAGTTGATTACAATTAACTTTGGATGTTTGTCTGGCGTCCTCCCTCAGAGGGAAGTCCTTGCAGGAAAGTGCTCGGCTAATGCTGTCCACAATAATGGCACGAAGCGGAGACATGGGGGGGGGGGGGGGGGGGGGAGTGAGCCGGACCTGAGCGACTATGTGGCGATGTGAGCCGTGGAGGGGACGGAGACGAACTCACGCAGGATGTTCTTGGCCGTCTCCAGGTTGTTCTGGGCGATCATCAGGGCTTTCTGGATGTCCTGGATGGAGTAGCCTTGGGATATCAGGCATTCGATCTCACCGTTCAGGGCCTGGTTCCCGGCAGCAGCAGCGGCGGCGCCGGGCGGGGGCGGGGGAGGAAGAGGAGGGGGCGGCGGCGAGGCAGAGGAGGGGCCGGGGAGCTCCGGCAGCGGAGTGGAAAGGTCCCGGTTGAAAGGCCGAGGGCGTCGGTCAGAGTTGGCTCTGCGTGGGAGGGGTCTGGGAGGCCGATCAGATTCAGCAAACGTACCTGGAGAACGGACAAAAGGCCGGAAATTAGTCGTTTGTGGGACGCTGCGGTTAAAATTTAATCTAAAACCAGACTCTAATCTACAGGGTTTGTAGATCCAAACATTTTAAAAAGGTAAATTGTCTAACTTTTCCTGCTACAAATTTGACGCAAATCCCATCTTTTTGTCAGATCTGATTAAAATTCTTACAGCCATAATATGAAATGGACACTTAGAAAGTCGGAGCCCAAAAACACGTCAGGCAGGCAGTAAAAACATCGAGATTTCATTCAGGATTAATAATCTAGGGGATTAATAAATCATTTTGAATCAAGATGAATGACCGACTTTAAGGAATTTACCAGTGAAAAAGCAAAATGTCTATAGCTGCTTAAAATTAATTAAAAAAAATAATTACATCACACACACCAGTATCTTCAAAAATTAATTAATCTGACGGGTTTCTTTGTTTTAGAAATGTAATTTCATTCTTAAACTTGTTTCAACGCTGTTAAAGCAGCAGACGGCTCTGGGTCACATGACCCATTCAGCGACCAATCCAACGGCCTCAAGGAGAGTTTTGTTTTTTAAGAGGAGCTGCAAATCGTTTGCTTCGTGTTGCTTAAAATTAAAAATGTTCCTGATAATAATCTACAATAACTCAAATTATACTATCATATTCAAACTAATAATTACTTGTTTTAATAAATAAATGTAATGATATAATTAAATTACATCATACCATATTTATAAATTAATGAAAACTACAGTATCATACATTTATTTTGTGTTTTTATCGTTACTATTATTATTATTATTATTATTACTACTACTATTATCATCATCATTTTACTTCAGTCTTTCATTATTAATGACAATAATTAGTATTTTTACCATGGTATGAAATGATGTTTTATGATGCATCTCCTCTGGAGCGCCTCTTATATGTTTTTAGGAAATATTTGGGACGCTTACATCTGCGTTTGGATTTGGATCATTTAATTTCTACTTTTGGAGACATAAAACCAAACAAAACACGCTTTCACACTGCAGCAACTACAGTTTTTCTCTCATTGTGGAGCCAGAGAGGGAAACGTGGATAAGAGTAAACTATTTTTAGAAAGCTCTGCCTTATATTCCAAAAACAGTTTTCTTGTAGAAATCAGAAAAAGATGAAAATTGTGATCCTAGCTGCTCACTTTCCTCCAGCAGGACGTGTTGGACCAGGAGTCCAGCTAAATAAAACTCTTTTAGGGTCGCTAACGTTCCACGATCTTTGGAAAAAAATCCTTTTTTTCTTTCTTCTTTTTTTTAACAAATATCTTCTATAGGAAATTTGTTGTACTTTTTAATGAACCATTGTTTTATTTCCATTCTTTTAGGTTGTAAAATAAAGAAAATCAGCATTTTTTTTTGCAAATAGAAGTTGGATACACTTTGTGCAATGGGATGTTTACCAGTGGAAAATTATATTTAAAAAAAAATGCCATTTCCAACCAAATGACAAAAATGGATCTAAAAAAATACACAAGTGGTACTTTTATGTTCATTTTGGTGTGGAAATTCAGTGCAATTGTTCCATTGAAAAAAAAAAAAAACTTTTGTAAAATCTGGATTAAAATAACATTATGGTTAGTCATGATTTTCAGCCAAAGTCTTAAAAGCCATTGTGGAACGTCCAAAGAGCCACAGGCTGTTGACCTTTGTTCTAAAGCTTGGCACATTTTTTCATCTTTCTGAGTTTTTCCACAAACTCTTAAATACTAAAAGGTTTCTGGGATGTGTATTTGTACACCGAGGTCTCGGACCTCTTCAGAACCGGCTTAGAACCCCAGAAGCGAGCGCACGTACCGGCCTCTGCTGAGGCGTCCATGCTGAGCGAGCTGAAGGCTGGAGAGGGACAGCTGATTTCAGACAGGTTCCTCCTGGTGGGGGCGGGGGGGACAAGCGGCCGGGGACGGTCGTACTCATAAACGTCCTCCGCACTCGTGTCTTCGTTTTTGTCCTGGGGAACCACAGCTGGAGGCGCAGGGAGCTCTTAAAAAAACAAAAAAAACAACAACAACGGCACGTTAACGAACAGCAGAGCAGCCAGCTACGATATTACTGGAACAATATTAATACGCATGTTTTAATAATTTTCTAACCTCCCTTTAAAAAAAAAAAAAACTATAGGGGTACAAATGCATATATTTAGACACTTTTGTAGCTTTTATCTTCTCTAAAGTTCAAATATTAATATTTAAAAGGGTTGGTTATCATCTAGAGCTGGACGATAATTCAATAATACATATCCATCTATAGACGTATATTGATGATAGAATAAAAAGGGTCAAGAAAAAGTTCAAGAAAATAAATAGTTTTTCCTTTTGCACTTTCGCTGTAAAAGTTCATATTACAGTCATTACATCCTCCCAACCAATCACAACGCAGACCCAAAGAGTTCAGAGAGCATGCATTGTTTTTTAATTTTTTAAAAACTTGTAGTTTTGGTAACAAGTTAGTTCAATAAAAGGGTTGAGTTTGAATTCAGTGTTTTTGTTCTTTATCTAAAAATAGGTCGTTAAGCAACATCATAAAACGTCCAGGGCTGAACTTAAAATTCATGTTTTGAATTGGTTGATAATTAGAGATATCGATCGATATGATTTCTTTTTTATCAATATGTTTTTTTTTTTAAATATCGTCCAGCCCTAGTGTCATCTAGGATGAGTTGATTCGGTACGATTCTCGACACATCGCTCAGCTTGATTTGATTTGCCTCCAATATCGATATTTATTACTTATTATAAATTAATGCTCAAAGTCATTCAATCAACAAAACCAGCCAAATATCATATTTATGTTTAATTTATTGAACACTGATATATTAACAGGAACAT